>NW_004955452.1:4607362-4666187 GCF_000276665.1 Chinchilla lanigera | reverse complement strand
GCAGTCTTCCAGTCAGGATGGCTGGATTTCACCTTCGTGTGAAAGCTGCACACATTCAGTAAAAGCTATACTTTGAGTTTGGATCTTTCCTGGGCTAGTGATCACAGTCAGATCCTCCCACTTGATACCAGGCAGTGGCCACGAGCGCAGCCCTGCGTCAGACCCATGATCGCCAGGGGGCATGCACAATGCTCCACAGGGTGCTGGATTGCTAAGCTGGGATGCTTGGCAAGCTTGGTGGGTCCAGTGCTTTTCCAATTAGGGTGGTTTCTGTAAGTGCTGAAGCAGCTGCATAAGAAAAGCAAAAGCTCCAGTACTCTTCTCCAGCTGTGGAACGGGTGTAACAGTGAACTGACACCGACTGTACTGTGTCACGAGGTACCATCACCCACCCGCTGCAGGTCAGGAGTCCAGGTCCAGTTCACTCAGGTTTGGGCTGCCGCTAAGGGTCTCATCAGGCTGCAAGCCAAGTGTCAGGAGAGCTGAGATCTCATCTGGGCTCAGGGGCCTCTTTTAAGTTCACTGGTTATTTGTAGAAGTCAGCTCACTGTAGCTGTGACTGTCTCAATGTCATCGCTGTCAGTTGGGGACTGCCCCCACCTCCTAAAGGCCACCCGAAGTTCCCTGCAGTGTGGTCCCAAGTAGGGCATTCACACCTGACTGTCTGCACCCCCAGGCCAGCTGGGCATATTTATGGATCCTCCACCTTCTTTTAAAGTTTCCTGTGTTGAGATCAGGACTCCAGGATAGACTCCCTTTGGATGAATCCAAGGTCGTGTGCATGGGCTCTGCCACCCTCAAGGGATCGGGACAATTCAGGTATATGCATCAGCTGGGCTGGAATCTTGGAGGCTGCCTCGGCATTCTATCCACTGCAAATGCTGTGGACTCTAGCTGGACACTATCAGCTGTCCAAGACCCTGACTGTAAGCCTCAGGCTGGGGACACTTAGCAGGCAGAAAGTAAGAGACAAAGACCGGCAGCTCCTGAGCGGGACTTCTGCCCTGATGGCAATCTAAACTATGGGCACATATGGGAGAAGGCCTGCCACTCCCACTGTGAGCAGCACCCACCCGTGCGGCCCCAGGTCACCTCCGAGACCAGCTCCTGGGAAGCACAGGACAAAATCACCTTCAGGTCCTCCCAGCTATCACACTGAGAGACGTTGACCATCCATCACAGATCCATTTGCTTTGGTCACATGGCCTTAGGCTGGTCACGACAGGGCCTAGGGTTTGACACGGGCGCTGCAAACTGTCAAGTGCTACTCGGGCATGTGAGGTTATTGTCATTACTCCTGCCTCTCAGCAAAGCCAAGCTGGACGTGGAACCTCCTCTGGGTACTCACGGTGGCGGGAAGGGGGAGGAAAGAAGCCCATCAACTCCCGTGGCATCGACAGGCTTTCCGTATTTCTGGAGCTGAGGTTGGTTAAGAAGGGCCAGGCTGTGCCACCTCAGGGGTCAGAGAAGGTAAGGTCTTGAAGGTCTTCACAGGGGTAGACCTCTTCGTTGTTCTCCAAGCACGGCTTCCTAGATGGCACACCCACCAACATCTGCCATCTGCATGGTCCCTAACACACTAAGTTTAGAGGTGTTTGATTTTTACACCAACCTGTAATTGTCAGGAATATGATTTTTTACGATGAGGCTAAATTTATTTAAGTTAAAAGAATGAACCAAGTTTTTTTTTAAAAAAATATGAAGTAAGAAAGATTGTAGGCAAGATGACTGTCGGGTAAGAGAAGTTAAGAAGTTATTACTGGAATGACAGAAATTTGGAAAAAGAAACATTGGAGGGAAGAGGGTTCACCGCAGAGTGGCCCTGGTGCCCAGGCTCGCGGGGTGTGGCTCTGTTTCCTCCTGAGTCATCAAACCCTAAGGCAGAGAGTTGAAGACAGGTCACTGTCCCCCAGTGCCAGCTCCCAGCCGACTTGAGGATGCTGCTCTCTGACAAAGGGCAGAGGCCTGGGCGGCAGACAGCGGCTCTGTGTAGGTCTAGCGGCTGCAGGCTGATGACTCTGACCAGCGTGTAGTCTGCGGCCTTCCTGATCGCCGACCTGGCTGGAGCCAGGTGCCAGCTCCCCGCTAAGGAAGAGTGAGGGCCTTCTGAGCGCAACTTCCGGTGGCCAGCAAAGGTGTGTGGAGGGAGCTTGTGGCAAGGGTGGAGGAATCCAGGGGTGGCTGGAAGACATAGCAACCCAGAATCAGGCAGGGCAAACCCAGGCAGGAAATGGGCAACCAGCAAGCCTTCATCTCAGCACCGGCAGAGTAAATAAACCCAACCCTGCCCAGTCGAGCTGCTCCTAGTGGGCCCAGCAGGCAGTGGCCAGAGAGGGATGTGGGAGGGGTGGTGCGGGGGAGCCAGGGCCGAGGCTGCCGGGGAGGTGTGGCCTCTTCAAAGTGCCCAAGGACAAGCCCACAAACAGCAGGAGGGATGTGGGGCAGGTCTGGAAAGGAAAGGGACAGAATCCCCATTGCCTGAGCAGCTCCTCCCGTGTTGACCCTCAGCGCGGCTGACCCCCGCTGCGAACTGGCTGTGGATGTGGCTCTTTGCAGCTCTAGGAAGTACTGTTACAGACCCCGGTTACAGATACGGAACCTGAAGGCCAGGGAAATTAAACATGTGCCCAGTGTCCCACAATGCTGGTATAGGTCAGCACCAGCTGTCACTCCCACCAGAGCCAGAATGCCTTTCAAGTTGAGAGCACACGTCTTCCGTGACTCACCTTAGTTCACCAGGACGTGCTCACACTCACCAATAAGTGCAATTGCAATTCTGCGCGCCCCAAGCCCCCACCACGCGACCCATCGCAATCCTGGCATTTCTGCAGGCTGTGAGGGTGCCACTCCCGGGGCTCCATGGCGCCTCAGCCCTGAGCAGACACAGTGCCAGGCACGAAGTGGAGGGAGGAAGCGCGCAGGTGGGGAAGACAGTGTGCGCACCTTGGACTTGCAGGAGGCAGAGCCGGGCACCTGGAGAGGCCTCCAAAGTCCACCCACTGGACATTTGCTTTTGTATCCTCCATGCCAGGCCCGGAGCTGGCGTCAGGACAGAGAAGTGCACCTGCCATTTTCCCTGTCCTCGGGGAGCGCTCAGTCCAGCTGTGGCATGAGAGAGGAATCAGAGAATTCCAAGAGCTGGAGAAGAAGGCCCCTGACACGGCAGCTAAGACAAGCTCCTGATGGCCGGTGCTCCATCAGAGGGGACGGACGTCGGGTAGTGGAAAGCAGGGAGGAGAGACCCCTGGTTGGACGGGTCAGCTTCCTGGAGGAGCCAAGGCTGGGAGCCTTGGGGCTGGGGGCAGACAGGGAGGAGGGAACAGCAGTGTCCCCTGGGAACAGAAGGACACAGGCTGGCAGGAGGACAGGCCAAGGTGCAACAGCGTCTTAAGAACAAGGCCCACCAGCTTGGCTGGGTGCTGGCCCACATGTGGGTCTCAGGTACGCTGGACCTGTGTGGGGAGAAATCACGGAGGAGCCATTCTAAGAGGATGAGGCTCGCACGACCAACTCTCCCGGTTGCCCTGGACTGTCCTAGTGTAAGCAGGGGAAGTGCCCGTCCCAGGAAACCCCTCAGCCCCAGGTAGACCAGGGTAACCAGGTACTGCAGAGCAATTGCTCAGCCCCAGGGCCGCTGAGTTCCTGGTGCCGGGGCTGTCCTGGGCACCGTGGGGTGTTTATCAACATCCCCGGCTGACTCTCACAAGGTACCATTGTGCGCCCCCAGCTGTGACAGCGTCAAATGCTCCCCTCAGAGGCAAAACTGCCCAGGGTGGATAGACACTGTCCTAGATGAAGCCGAGGCTGAGCTATCAAGATGCACCCGTGGCCTTGCAGAGGTAAGCAGCAAGTCTGGGACTGTGTGAATGGCCAGCGGGACGTCCCACTGAGCCATGTGCCTGCTTCTGGCCTGGGCCATCGTTCACCTGGCCTGGAGCCTGAGCTGGCCTCCAACTCGCTGTGTGTTGCTGAGCAGCCCACTCCCAACTCTGAGCCCCAGTGTCCCCTTGGAGGCCCTGAGGGTTCAGTGCTCTGCCTTTTCAGGGGCCGGGGGGAGGGTTGGCCCAGCTGGCACAGGTAGCAGGGTGTCATGTGGCACAGGCCAAGAGGCAGGGAAGGTGGGTCAGGGATCTGGACCTCGAGTGCCAGGCCCTGCTGCCTCGCCCTGGTCACTGTTTTGCCTCTGCCCACCGGGCTTAACCCACGTGGGTACGGCAGGTGCTGAGCTGCACACAGTGGGTCCTCTCTGCAGAGCGATGAAAGGGGCTGAGGAAATGAGGGGCGGCTTGGTCACACCGCCCTGAGAAGCCTGTCTCTGGATGTCCGGCCCAGCCTCCCCTCCACCACAACTGTGCAAAGATCAAGGTCCCAGACATCCTGGAGCTGTCCCAGCCGTGCAGTTTAACCACCAGGCCACCTCTGCTCCTGCCCCCCCCCCAAGTTCTCCTTGTCCCACCCCAGTCCCTCCAGGCCTGGCGCACATGGCCCTGCCAGGACAGCTGCAGGCAGGATGCTCCCCCACCTCGAGGCAATCTCTCTCCAGGCAGAGCACCTGGGGTCTAGCTGGGGGTTGCCTGGCAAGGCCCACCTGGCTCCTGTGAGGAGACTCGGAGCCCCCAAACTCCCCCCTCCCGCCCCCCACCCTGTGGTTTGCCTGCAGAGGAAGCAGCAGCTGGGCCCGCATGCAAGACCTAGAGACATGCTTGTTGGAGCTGGGTGGAAAGTTACAGCCGCCACCACTAAGGGCTTTGAAGACCAAACTGTTTGTGTTCCCCACAGCTATTTGTGGCCAAGGCGCCCACCACCCCCACCACCCTGGCTCAGAGGTGGAGACGGAGCTGGGCTCAGAGCATTGTGGCTGGTCCCAGGCCAGCCTGGAACCCAGGCCACCCCACCATGCCAGACGAGCCCAAAGCTCAACCTGTTTAAGCTAGACCAGTTGTGGAAACTCAAGGGGCCTATACATCTCATGAGCTCTACCCAGCTAGCCTTGCTCAACCACTCAACCAACCACCCAACCATCTAACCAGACACAAGAATGAGTTCAACCCATCTAACTAAGCCTAACTCAACCAACCAGTCAAATCCAAGAAGCTACTATTTAATCCAGCCTACTGCACTGATCCATCCAAGTCAGACAACCCGATATAACTCGGCAACCCAGCAAAACTAGCCTTATCGGAATGCAGTCCAACTATACTAGCCCAAACCAACCCAGCGTAGCCAACCCAACTGAACTACCTCAAACAAAGCCAAGCCAGTTAGTTCAGTCCAACTCAGCTAGTTCAATCCAACTCAGTTTACCCAGCTCAAGCCAACCCAGTTCCTCCACACAAATAATCCAACCTAGTTCAACTACAGAGGCCACTTCACCTAAGCACACTGACACAGCTATGTCAATCCCACTCTTCTGACAAGTCCAAGCCAACAAACTCAGTTTAATCCACCTGAGCCCAGATAAACAAACCTAACCCACCTGAATAGGGTAAGTCCTGCTGATCCAGCTCACTTCTTTTAACCTAATCCAGTTCCAAACAAAAATCCTCGTGTAAAGCCGGACATGGTGGCACACGCCTGTAATCCCAGCACTCAGGAGGTGCTGGAGCCCTGCTTTGTGCTCTGTTCCTTGTTGAGAGTTCGAGACCACCCTGGGTTACAAGGTGAGTTCAAGGTCAGCCTGAACTGCATAGTGAGACCCTGTCTCAAAAAGACAAAAAAAAAGGTCCTTGTGAGCCACAGGGGCCCAGCCCAGCCCAGCCCATACGGCATGGTGCTACAGAGCAGTTATTTCTCTTTCATATTAAACTGGCCCCTGGCCCCTGAAGAAAGGGATGAGAAAGCCCTAGCCCCTGCCCCCAGGCACCTCATGGTCTCCCAGATGTGGGGAAGTGATGCTGACCTCCATGGAGCAATTCCCCTGTTGGAGGCTACTTCGAACCTGACCCAGGCATACAGGAGGGAGAAGCAATGACTGACATTCTGGGAGAGCAGGGTCAGGGCCAGGGCATGGAATGAACCCCCACAAGAGCCACGCTTACCCTGGGGCTCACCCCCGGATGGGAAGAAACACTATCACTTCCACCCTTCGGGGCAGAGCTAGACGGTCCTTCCTAATCTTTGGTCTGATCGCCTTCTTTGACTCCTAGGGAGCATGAAGCACAGGGAAGGACAGAAACTTATCCAACTCCACACAGCAAGTGAGTGTCAGAGCCAGGACTGGAACCCAGCTGTCAGATCTGCGTTCCTGGCCACTCATGGAACTCAGAGTCCAGAAGGTACCCCTGGCCCAGGTCACTTCCCAGCATGCACTGCAGCTCTGCCTTGCCAGCTGACTCTGGAGCTGCCCATGTGTTTCTGAAACTCCAGGGCACTATTTCCTAGCTCCAAACCCTGCACCCCTAGCCATAAGGCTAGGTACCATTGATTTCAGATTGGGAGGAAAACAGCTGTTTTCCCAAGCTGACAGCATGGGTCAACAGAGGTAGCCCTGCCCTTGCCAGACCAGAGAGTCTTGTACCACTGGTGGGTGGCTGATCCATCTTTGGATCCTGCCTGCAGGATGTCTGCCTCCCCGAATTACAGGGGAGGCCCGCGGATTCTGAGAGCAGGACTCCAGATGAGGGGTCACACTGTGAGGAGGGAAGGAAGGCAACTATGGAAGGAGCTGTGCCGAGAGCCCAGAAACTCCCAGAAGGTACAAAGAGCCTGGCACAGGGGACCCCAGCCATTCAGAAGTGGCAAAACTGAGGCTCAGAGATCAGGAGTCAAGACCTGCCTAGGCCACATGTGACTGAGGTTGGAGCTGGGAAGGAACAAAGCCCCTTCTGTCTCCTAAAAACAGAACCAACCGGACATCAGACAGGTGCCAAGTTACCACCCTCACTGCCACACTGCAGGGCAGTGACGCTGGCCCTGCTCAGCAGAGGCGGTGCACTTAGCAGTTCAAGGACACGGAACATGACTCAGCCACCCAGGTTCAAACTGCAGCACTTACTAGCTCTGTGAACTTTTGGTGCCTCAGCTTTCCTACCTGCATAGTGGGAATAATAACTTTTCTTTCAGACGCAGGAGAGGCTAAGATGTTGGCAGTTATCAAAGCTCACCAGCACTTGGCACTTAACAATTGTACGTTAGTAAACAGGAGGGCTTCCTCCAACATCAAAAAGTGGGCAGGGCAGTCTTGGTGCTGTGTGCATGTGTGTGTGCATGCATGTGCATGTGGGTGTTAGGAGACAGGGTCTTGCTAAGTTGTCTGTGCAGGCCATGAACTTGCTGGCCCCTGGAGTAGCTAAGATTACAGGCAAGAACCACCAAACCTGGCTGATGTCAGTTTTTTCTGTTTTTTTTTTTTTTTTTGTGTGTGTGTGTGTGGTACTGTAGATTGAACCAGGGGACTCCACATTGAGGTACATCCTCAGCTTCCTTTTTTATATTTTTATTCTTAGACATGGTCATGCTAAATTGCCCAGACAAGACTCCAAAGCTGCCATCTTCTTGCTTCAGCCTCCCAGAGTGCTGTGATTATAGGCCTGCACCACCACGCCCTGCTTCTTGATGCCTGTTTTCTCATAGAGAGAATGATACTGAGAAGGGTCAAGAGAATCTTGCATAAGTTTGGTTGGGACAGCTAGTGACACGTGGCACTCAACTAATGGCAGCCAGCATGGGCCAAGGTCAGGCTCTCATTGGCCCAGCCTAGGTCACATGGCCAGCTGTAAACCAATCATGGAAGCCTGGGTTGAGGAATCCCTGAGTGGCCAGTCAGGTGCCCCCTGGAGAGGGTGTGACCAGATTCATCTGAGCCCTGGGAATTGATTAGGCTTCTGTGACAGAAATAGGCTAATATCCACAGAGCAGAATGCAAAGCCCAGGCTCCAGCACCTGGAACCTGAGAATCAGAGAAGAGAAAGCAGATAGTCACTACTATCCTTTCTACGAGGACATAGAAAAGCATTGCTGGATGATTGAAATGGCTTTTTTCTTTTTGGAGGGGCCAGTTCTGGGGACTGATGGAACCAAGGCCTTTACACTGAGCTACATTCCCAGCCTTTTTCAATTTTAAATTTTGAGACAGGGTCTCGCTACATTTCCCAGTCTGGGCTCCAACTTGCAATCCTCCTTCCTCAGCCTCCCAGCGCACTGGAATTGCAGGCGTAAGCGCACTGGGGACCTCTGGATGACAGTGTCTCTGAGGGGCATGAATAACAATTGTCCCCCTCTGAGGCTTCCTTAAATTTAACAGAAATATCACATGTTCTGCCAAATGACCATTGGGGCCATTCAAATTAATGATGATAATAATAACAGCTGCCATTAATTAAGCATTTACTGTATGCTAAGCAGTGTTCTAAGCACTTTTCACATATTAACTCATTTACGAATCCATGCAATACTCCTGGGTGGCAGGTCTGATTACAAACTCTGTTTTACAGAGTCGGAAAGCAAGCCAGGAGTAGGTTAAGCAACCTGTCTAAGGCCCCGCAGCTAACCAGTGAAAGTTTCCATGCAAAGAGGCTCAAGGAATAATGGTTTTGCCATAGGCTAAGGTAGCATTTCTCTGGGACGTCTCCCTTCCCCATCCTGACTCTGCTCCTTCCCGCTGGACAGGGAACCGATGTCACTGCATCCTGTCCTACAGAATCCTACCAGGCTTTCTGCTAGGTGTGTTGACTGCTGTACTGTCCCACAGGAAGACCTCAAATCTGCCTCACCTTCCTCCGATGAGGCAGATAGGGAAACAGGCTCACAGAGTGGCCTGTCCAGGTCACACCCACAGTGGGAAGAGGTGGCTCGAGGTGGGTGGCCCCTCTTGCCCTGTGGCAAGGGCCTGGGTAAACGGGGCGCGACTGTGGTGTGTGGTGGAACATTCTGTCCCCAGCTCAGCTCTGTCCCTAGCATGGTCCGGAAAACCTGTCTGGGGGGAGGGGGCGGCGACAGGCATGGCCTGAGCACCCCGCAAGCTGCACTGCCCAAGGCTTGATTCCAGGCGACCCTGGCTTTGGGTCCTTTAGGACCACAGCCTGACCCTTGTTCTGCTCCGCAAGCCTGCACCGCATTTACACCGGAAACTCAGCCTGGTCTTCTCACGTCCTGTTCTCTAGCAGGGGGAGCAGAGCTGTAAAGTCAGTCGCTGGGTTGTTTTCAAAACACTCTTTGAAATGCTTCCTGCAAGGGAGGGAGAGTTCATGTGAAGGAGAGACAGAGGAACCCTCAGAAATGGGAGGAGAGCTTGTCCGCAGGTCGGACAGCCAGAGAGAAACAGAGACCCAGCAGACAAGGTGCTTCCCCTGCCAGACCGCCACCTCAGCCCGGTGACACCGGCCTGTCCCCCCTCCACTGGTCCAGGTGGCGGTGACCTGCGGTGGGGACGGACAGGCTGTCAGTGGTGCACTGGGGCCACTGGTGCTGCTGCTACGAGCTTGCAAGAGGTGATTGTGAAATATCTGAGAACTTGCAGACCTGTTATTGTAGTCTGAAAATAGCTTTGGTGGGAGGATTTACACCATAGAAATTGGCAGCACTACAAACCAGGCCTTACCCCCACCTTTCTTTCTTTCCCGGCATACCACCGCCTGGGGGCCACTTCTGGCCATGTCCCTTCAAAGCTGCATGACCTTGGTTTTGTCACGCCACCTCTCTGAGCCTCAGTTTTCTCCCCTGCGTAGCTCGAAGAGGAATACCCGTCCCACAGGGCCACTGGAGCAATGAACGCCTAGTCTGTATGAAGCACCCACACACAGCGGGCACCTGGTACGTGTTGCCCCATCCCAGAAACCAGTCCTCCCTCTGGCCGGTGTCTCCCACGAGAGAGAGATGGGTCTGAGCCTGACCCTCGTCCTCTCCCGGGCGGGGATGCCACTGGGGCATTGGTAGGTTCTTTGGTCCTTGGAAATCAGCAGTGATAAAACTCTGTGTGCGCCTGGGAAAGGGGGGTGGCCTGGGGAGGAGATGGGAGGTGGGGGGAAAAGATGGGAGGTGAGCAAGACGTGCTCCTGGGGGCTGGGAATTTAGCTCAGCGGAACAGCACCTGCCTGGCAAGCGCAAGTTTGTGAGTTTGATTCCCGGTACCGGAGAAAAAAGAAAAAAATAAAAATAAAAAAAGACGTGCTCCTGGAATTACAGTAAGGGACAACGAGGTCGCATGGTCAGCATGTCCGGAAATGACGGGTGCTGAGAAAGAAGTCACACCTGGCTTCAAACACAAGCTTCCAGGGAGGCACTCAGGGAAGGTCCTGTTCAACACAGGCTGCTTCTCCCTCCACTTTCCTCCTTCTTTCCCTTGTCTTTCTTCCCCTCCCTCCCTCCTTCCCCCTCTTCCTTCATCCCTTCCCTCCCTCCTCCCTCCCTCCCCTCCTGATCGTTCCTCCCTCCCTTTCATCATTCAGTTATAATGTTTTCATTCATAACATATTTATTCGGTAGCATTTCCTGCCCACCAGGCTGGGTAAAGAAGACAACCTAAACAGCAGGCGCCCACAGGTCCCAGCCAGCGTGGCGTGGGCCCCAGCAGCTGACAGGACTGTGGGGTGGCCTGGAAGGTATACAGGAAGAGGCTGCGGCTCCAGCAAAGGCCCAGAGGTTGGAGTGGGCGGGGCCTCTCCGCACACAGAGCTGAGGGGCTTGAGTGGCTGAGGAAGGTGGGATGCAGAGCCCGAGCTGCAGAGAAGACAGACACTCGCACGCCCGGGGACAGGACACTTAACAGGACCCCGCAGAACTGTTTCCAAGCACCGGCAAAAGAGAGAGGAAGCAGAGGAGGGTCGTTCAAGCCTGAGCTCCCCAACACTAGAACTGGCTTTTGGGCAGCCTTGGTCTACACAGCAGCCCTACTCTGTGGAGCCTGGCAGCCTCACCTCCGCAGCAGAACCCTGGGGTCAGCCCCCTCTCCGAGATCCCCCACAGCCTCCTCTCCTTTCAAATAACACCAGGCCCTTCCTGGTGAAGGGCGGCCGCTGCCCCAGGCTCCTTCCCTGTGGCTTGGGGCAGGTGGCGGGCTGATTCCCCACCCCTCCTCAGCTCTAGGGAAAGGCTCACGGCTCAGGTGGGTTCAGCGCTGTGTACCTGACCCAAAGTATCCAAGGACAGTCAGTCCTGGACCCTGGCTGCACTGTGCCGAAAGGGGATCTCTTTCTACTTTGGTGGAAGCTGATAGGATGACAGGCAAGTTCATGGTGACGCCGTGACACAGAGTCAGAAAAGCCGGCCTGAGAAAGTAGCTAAAGCCAAGGACATCAGGGCTGGATGAGAGCAGAGGGATGGGTGGTGACATCACTGAGCCCCTGGATCTACCTGTGCCTGAAGCAGACTCTGCTTCTGGACTTTTCAGTTCTATGAATCAGTCTGATACCTTTATTGCCTGTTTATTTCACTTTGTTTTACCTAAGCCAGCTTGAGTGTTGGGTCTTCAGTCTCTTGCCACTTGTCCTGACTTACATAGCAGCATCCCTATTCCTCACTGATACTACACACCCTTTTGCACTCAGACCTGGCCTCCCTGAGGGCCTTGGAAAAGTCATTTACCTCTGCAGGCCTCAGTTTTCTCTTCTGCAAAGTGGGTATAGTGATGCCTGTGAGCCTTCCAAGATTACCCAGTGAACCCTGAGTGGGTGGCTGTGGTGGGCTGTTGGGTGAGGACGCCTCCCTCCCGAAGGTCTCTGGCTGCACTCTTTGTCCTCCGGGTTCCTCTCAACCCTGCGCTGTGCCTCTCAAACGGCTCACAGCCTTTGTGCTATCCCCAGGCCTGCCTCTCACATCCACGCCGGCTAACGGACCTCGCCCTCACTGCACCGGCTGCACGCTCCTCCCGTCCCCGACGCTACCTGGGAGAGGCATCTGGCTGTGACCCCTGCAGGCTCTGTGGCCAGCCTCCGGCATCTCCAGCCACGCCGGTCCGCTAGAATCCATCCTCAACAGCAGCCATCCTGAGCACAAGTCAGGCCAGGTCACTCCTCCACCCAGAATCCTGCAGGGGCTCCCCTGCCCTGGGAAGGGAGAACAAAATTTTCCCAGGGGGCTTCAGGTCCCATAAGTCTGGCCTCTGTCATTCTTCTCTCCTCCCACCCCATGACCTGCTGCGGTCCACTGGCCTCCCTGCTGCCTCTGGAATGTGTCAAGTTGGCCCTACCCCAGGGCCTTTACATGTGATCCTCTTCTTCCTGGGACCCGTACCACCCCCCAACAGCTCAGCCCATTCCCTTGTGTCCATAGGTGTTCAAACATCCGTGTGCATCTGTTGCTTCTGGTTTATTATCTTCTAACTCCCCTCCCTGCCACAGTGCTCTCTAAGGGACAGACACCAGCCATTCTGTTAGGCTGTGTCCCAGCACCTGAGACAGGGGCCCACCACAGTCACTAGACCCAGGGCAGCTGCGCGGGACAGGGGGCGCCACACAGTCCCCAGGAGCACGAATCGGGTAATCCTGGTGTGGCCTAGCGTGTGTCACTCACCTGCTCTGAGCCTCAGTGTCCTCACCGATGAAATGGGCTACGCTAGCACCCACCTGCAGAGTTGCTACAGACGGAATGAGAGTGGCGGCCCTGGAAACCTGCTCTGCTGCCTGAGCTGTAGTGGACGCTCAGGGTGTGTTTACCACAATGGTCACTTGCAGCCATCTGGGGCCAGGCTCCGGGTCTGCCTGTCTGTTGGGTTCATGTCTCAGCTCCTTACACCCTGGCTGTGTGACCTGGGGTAGACTGCACAACGCCTCTGAGCCCCTGGGTTCCTCATCTGTTAAAGAAGGTAACACTTGCCTCACACAGTTTCAGGGTGGGTGGAGGATTACATGATTCAGTTCTGACACTAACTGTGACCCACAACTGGACCGGGAGGCACTAAGTTCATAGTAACCTGCAGGGGTAGTCTCAGTTAGCCCTACACTTGGTCCTGTTTATTCACTCAACAAACACTCCTGAGTATATGGGCTGGGCACTTTTCTAGGTACTGAAGCCACGATAGCGACCCAGACAGGCAAGGAACCTGTCACATGAGTACAACAAGATGGAATGTCAGAGGGACACGTGCCAAGACTGGCGGGCAGGGGACAGCTGGAAGGGGTTGGGCTGAGCTGCGGGGTGTGGGGCCAGGAGCCACAGCCTGGATGCGCGCTGACCAGGTGACATGGCGGCCCCATGTGACTCTGACTCTCGGCTGCATCACTGCAAGTAGCAAACCCGGAGGGTGGAGGTGGGAGTTGCCTTCTCACTGTAAGGAACGCACCCCACTCACCACCAACAGGGAAGATCTGGTTCGTGATTGGCACCCCAGGTCCGCCTGCCCGCTTCCATTCTCACTGCTTCTATAAACAGCACCTCGTTCTCCCTCATGGAACCCCCTCTCCTCCTTCAGTCCACGCGGTTCTGGCCGGAATGACAACCTTCCCCGCTCAGCACATGACCCTGGCCTAGCCAATCAGAGCACTGGATCCAGAATCCCGTCATTGGTTGAAGGAGAACACATGACTCAAGCCAAGCCAATGAGAACCAGTCCTGGGAGTTTGGAAGAGGGAATTCCCCTCCCCCCCCACACACTTGGTGAACTGATAAAATGTAAAATCCCGTGTGCTGAAAGGCCTGCGAGAAAATGAGGCCAAGACAGAGGATGGCATTGGGAAAGACTGCAACGGGAGGAGAGGCGTTTCAGCCGGGATAATGTTGCTTGAGGTTCTGGATCAAGCCCTGTCTGAAACCGTCTAACGCTGAAATTTACAGTTATATGAGCCAGTAATTAAGCCAGTTTGCGAGCACTTTCCGTAATATGGAATTAGAAGAGTCCTAACCATTACAGTTCAGTCCTGGGCATCCTACCTCGGGCGGTTTTGCTCTCCTGGACCATGCCCAGAAGAACGCTTCAAAGACAGCAGGAGGTCCTCAAAACCACATCATCTAAGGAACAGTTGAAGACAGGGTAGCCTTATGGCAAAGAACTTGAGATGTTTTTTTGTTTTTTGTTTTTCTTTTTCTTTTTCTTTTTTTCTTTTTTTTTTTTTTTGGTTTTTCTCCGGTACCGGGAACTGAACTCACGATCTTGCGCTTGCGAGGCAGGCGCTTTTGCCGCTGAGCTAAATCCCCAGCCCCTGTTTTTTGTTTTTCTTCCGGTACCAGGAATCTAACTCACTACCTTGCACTTGCCAGGCAGGCACTGTGCCGCTAAGTTAAACCCCCGGCACCAAGAACTTCAGATTTGCAACCAGAGCAGGCCTCCTGCTCAGCCCCATATTAGTCAGGTGACCTTCAGCACCCGCCTCCTTCCCTGTGGGGCTCAGCTTCCGCCTCTGTGAAATGGGCACATTGCTAGTGCTTCCCCTGTGAGGAGGAATGAGAGAATGAGCAATGTGCTCATCTCCGCGTCTGGAACCCTGGGTAGCAGAGCTGGCTGGAGGGCAGTGGCAAGGGCTTGGGGCTGATGAGCGGAGGCTCAGAGGCAGACTGCAGCTCAACACAAAAGAGAACTTTCTCCCAGGGAGCTTCCCAAAGAGCCCTTGCCAGGTAACCAGCTCCCCGTCCCTGGAGGTGTGTAGCCATTTGGGAATTTGATGGAGAGGATTCAGGCATGGGTCGGGGCAAGAACTAAAAGCCGCGAAGGGCCATTGTAGGGGCAAGGAGGGGACAGTCACCGGCCAGCTCCCAGCAGGCTTTGTTTTCTGCTCTGTGAGGGGATCCTGAACTTGACTCTACCCCCCATCCCCATCTCACAAATTCCTGGGCCCCACCGTGTAGAGTGCCATAAGCTGGGGTTCACTGAAGCCCGGGAACAGCTTCAGGGCCCCTATGTGGGACCCCTGTGAGCCCACAGGAGGGGGGCCCACCTGGTCCCTCCTGGTCACAGGCACAGCGTCTGGCTCTGGCTAATCACGCAGCCAGGCCAGTGAGAGCCTGCCCCAGAACTTTGGCTGGATTTTTTTTAAAAAGTCCTTTCCTTCCCCCAATATGCTAAGCTGAGGGAGGAAGTTAGAACTGCCGGGCACTTTCTTTGCAGTTCATAAAGAGCCTACCCAAGAAGCCAAGGCAGCAGAAAACAGAAACCAAAAAAAAAGGGATTTTAAGGAGTTGCTCTCAGGTGTTGAGGCTGGCATTTGAGCTCTTCAGGACTGCCTGAGGCTGGAGACCCACAGAAAAGGTGATATGACAGCATGTGTCCGCAGGCAGTCCACAGGATGAAGTCCCTCTTCCTTGGGAGAGTCAGTCTTTTTTTTTCCCCCCTCTCTCAGGTCTTCAACTGATTAGATGAGGCCCACCCACGTTATGGAGGGCCATCTGCTTTACTCAGTCTACCGACTGAAGCATTAATCTCATCTAAAAACGACCTTCGAAGCAATCTTTAGTCTGACATTTGACCCCCTACATCCGGGCACTTTGGCCTCACCGGATCACACATAAATTTACCCATCCAATTGGGGTTTTTCCCTTGTGATAACCTCCTGAGAGACGCAGTCAGTCCACAGGCAGAAAAGGGATGGATAGGCCCCCTCCCCAGCCTTCTCCAGCTCAGGGACTCCCCTGGAACAATGGCAATGGAGTGTCTTGGGTAGAACACTGGATTTAAGAGTCAGACCTGAATATAAACTTTTGTCAGAAGAAATAAATATTATAGAAGAAAGAAGAAATAACAAGAAGAGAAAAGAAACTGATTTTGTTGAAATCAAAATCAATGTTGACCAGCTGGAGATCTAGCTCAGTGGCTTGGCGCCTGCCCGGCAAGTGCAAAGTCCTAAGTTCAATTCCCAGTACAAAAAAAAAATCAATGTAGACCCACCTAGGGGTCACTCCTTCATTCACTTGAGGCCCCTGCTTGATAGACAATCCGTGGGCATCCCAGCAGGAAAACAGAGCAGGGCCAGGAAGACCCAGATCCTGAATTCGGAAAGGCTCAGGTCCATCCCAGCTCTGTACTTCTTGGCTGTGTGACTGTGGGATGTCCTTAGCCTCTCTGTGCCTCAGTTTCCTGACATGGAGCACAGAGGCATGGCACTGAATCACACCACTGTGCGGGAAAGGCTTTGCTTGAGCACATTGGATCTGAACAGGATAGAGCACTTAACAAAAGCATTTAACTGATGCCCCTGCCAACCTTCCACACCGTGCCACAGAGCAAGGGGAAAAGCAGGCTATTGGGAGATGACCCTGTAGCTACAAGAAGCACAAAATTAGACAAATGAGATTGGCAGCCAAGGTCCTCCTGGGGGAGCGATACGGAGACCCACTGGATTTAGACAATGGTGGAAGGGAGGGAGGGGATGCAGGAGGCGACCTGGGGGTTGAGGGGTGCAGAGCACAATCCATCCTGGCCAGTGTAACAGGGAGAAACAGCAGAGGGTGTCCTGGGAGGCCTTGGACACCAGGCTGAGGGGTGTGGAGGTGAGACAGTGGGTCCATGGGAGGCTGTGGCCTGAAAGAGCACCAGGTATTTTGCATTCCCTGGGACCGCAGTGGAGCAGAGGGTTCTACCCCAGCCTGCACTCCATGGATGAGTGGGCTCTACCCACGCTTTCCTCAGGTTTCCTGGGGGCCAGGCTGAGCAGTCAGAACCACGAGAGAAGCAGACAACAGCCAGCCCGTCTGACACCTTGACCACATACAAGCGGAGAACTTATCCTCTGCACCTTGCTCTGCCGAGTCTGCAGGGCCGGCGGTGAGGGAGGAGTCTTGATTGCTCTCCTGCCGTGGAATGGCTGCTGCAGCCTTTGGGGCTGGTCCTCGGCTGTTACAAGTGGGCCCAGGCAGGCCTCTCGGGGTGGAGGAGCATCAGGATTCTGGGGCAGGAGGGGCAGGCAGGGAAGGGGACAGGTGGGCCCTGGGCTTCAGGAGTGGGGCTCTCCCTGTGTGTTGGGGCACTCCAGGCCTCCGCCGTTCGCTCTTCCTACAGCAGGGCGCCCCCTCCGGGACCACCTGGGTCCTGAGCTGGGGCTGGTCGGACTCAAGGTCTTCAGAACATTCCTTTGTCCCTCCCTCCTGCCTGACCTGGGGCACGGCCTCCCTGCAACCCTCTGACTTCGCCCCGCCATCAAGATGGCTCCAGATGCTGCCACAGGCAGATGCCCTCGCGGCCGTGGGACCCCTGCTCCCCAGCCCTTGGTTACCGGTGGGCTCAACCCTTGTGACCTGTCCTGGGCTCTACCCCAGGCTGTTTACCCCCCACCTACCCACAGAGGGGTGCAGGCCACAGCCCTGAGAACAGTCTCAGCTTGTTCTGCCGGCTTCCTACATCCACGCCCTGAACCCAGCTCACTACCTTCCACAAAGCCACTGTCCTGTGTCAGCCCTCTGTGCCCACTTGTAGACATTACCAAAGCCTGGCCCTCTCCCCGCCTGCGGTCCCACCCGAGCCCCTTCTCCTGCCCCAGTGACTTTTCTAAAATGCAAGTCAGGGCTCACCTTCCCCTGCTTAGTATCTTGCTGTGGCTCCCCATTGCTGCCCCGTACTGGGTGCAAAAGCTGTTACAAATAATCCTGAATCAACCTCTGCCCCCAAAGCCCACCCACCAGTGGTCCAGGCCCAGATAAGGTTGGTAGGTAAAGTACAGGATGGCCAGGTAAATTTTAATTTCGGATAAACAGAGAATACAGTGCTACCTTGGTACTCATTGTTAATTGCTTCCAGGAGGCCAGGTGAGTGCTAAACAAGTTGTTTTGCCCGGAAAGGGCAACAAGTCCTGAGGCAATCAATGTTATCAAGTTCTAGCTCATGTGTTGCTTCAATTACTCAACAAACAAGGACAACATTTCACATCCAAATGCATCAGTCAGCCGGGTGAGGTGGTGCACACCTGTAATCTCAACACTTGGGAGGCTGAGGCAGGAGAGTTACCATGAGTTCGAGGCCAACATGGGTTACATAGTGAATTCAAGCCTAGTTTGAATTACATAGTGAGACGCTGTCTCAAACATACACACACACACACACACACACACACACAATTAAAAACAAACAAAAATGCATGGAGTAACAAGGTATGCCTAATTTTTTTTACCATATCCCATGTAACATTTGGCATCTTATAAGTCCAGAGTAATTTTAACCTGCACTTTCCCCAGGCCAGCCCTGGCCTCAGCTGGGAGTTGGCAAGATTAACCCCTGGTGTGCTACAGCTGGCTTCCTACAGTGGAAATCGGGAAGCCAAGCCTGCAAACTCAGGCCAGCCTGAGGAGGTTCCTAACCCTCTTTAGGGGTTTGATGCAAATCAGGGGTCCCTGGTGTGAAGGAGGGCTCTGCCCCAGAGACAGGATCCTGGGGAATCCTGACATCCGGGCCCTTTGAGAGCCGCCAGCAAGGGAGACGCCCCTGGGTAGTGTAGTGAGGTTGTGCAGAACATTCTGGAAACACCCACCTCAGTTTACCTCACAACGGTGTGGCTCACATTAGACCCTTTTACTGGAAACCAAGCACCCTTGCCCTCAGGCTCCAGAGGAGACTCCTTCCCTGCCTCTCTTTAGGCTTCCTGATGTAGACCCTCTGAGATCTCCCCGGTCTCTGCTCCAGGGTCACGGCACCTCTTCTGCTCTCCATTCAGTCTCCCTTTTTCTCTTCCATATGACAAGGTTTTGGGCTCTTGCAGATGAGCTCATCTCAGGTCTGTAATCATATCGGGTCCCAGCTTGGTGCCACGTGAGCCGATATTCCATGCATCAGTTGGGGGGATGAGGAGACATTTCAGAGGCACCGTGACTCCTCCGTCACAGGCGTGGAAGGGGCAACGTCCACAGTGTGAGGCCGTATGTAGGGCCACGCACACTGCGTACCCCCAGGGGGAAAAGCGAGACACGGGAAGCCGTGGAGAGCTGCAGCGGGTTTGGACCAACTCCCCACGCCCCGAGGGAGGGGTACAGAGTGAGTTGCTCACACTGCCAGGCAAGAGATGGCGGGAGGTTGGGGGTGCACCTCTTGGTTCCACCTGCAGCGCCAAAAGGAAAGAAAAAAAGAGGAAGTAGGAGCATTATTTTGAGGGTTAAGTCAGTAACAATGAGGAGTGGAGGGTGAGGCAGACTCTAGCTTGGGGGTGGTGGAGAACAGCGTTATTCACAGGCGGCTTTGAGTTGGAAGTCCCTTTGGGAGCAGCGGCACTGTGCTACCTGCAGGACCTCTGAGGGGAAGGATGTGGGCTTCCATATGGCTTAGCTCTCTCTATTCAACCGCCATTTCCACCCTTCCCTCTCTCCGCCCTTTCTGTGTACCTAGAGGCTGGCGGTCGCCTGTGTCCCCAGATGCCTCTGCCCTCTAGCTGCGGGGCTCCCTGCACATCCTACTTCCTGCGCCCTTTCCTGTTGGCCCCTGTCTACCTCGTCACCCTCGAGGACCCCTTTGCCTGTCCCCACCCCCATCAAGAACTGCATCACTAAGTGTCCTTGGGGAGCCCTTTGAGGGTGTCCTCTCTCCACCAGGATCATGAAGGGGACACCTACATGGCAGCTCGCCGGTTCTGTGTGCAGATGCTTTGCTCTGTTTCCTCGCTGGACTTCGGTCTCCGAGGGCCAAGACCTCTCTGCCATCTGGATGCAATGCACCCAGCCCCTGGTGCTCATCTTTGCTCCTCTTTTACAAAATTAGCTTGGCTTTTTTTTTAAAAAAAAATTCTTTTCTTTTTTGGCCACCTACTCCTTTCTACAAGCCTGAAAAACAGTTTATTAAGTTTCATTAAAAATCCTGTTGAGGGGCTGGGGATTTAGTTCAGCGGCACAGCGCCTGCCTGGCAAGCGCAAAGTTGTGAGTTCGATTCCCAGTACCGGAAAAAAACTAAAAAAAATAAAATAAAAATAAAATAAAAATAAAAATCCTGTTGAGCTTTTGATTGGAATACAATTTACACATGATCACTATGTAGAAATTAATTAGGGGAGGGTTAGCATCTTCCACAAATTGTCCATATCCTGGACAAGCACGATATGTTTGGAATCCTCGTCTTTCCCACAATCTAGAAAACCAGAAGCTGGGATGGAATGCACGCATTCCTCTCTGCTTCCTAGCTAGGAAGGGTTGTTGTTGGACGGTGGTAGTGTGTTTTTTGTTAGTTTTGCTTTAGCGAAAATCTACCAAGTCAAAGAGAAGAGGAGCAAAGATAACAGCAACCAAGTGTAGGGAATGGCAGGGCACCGTGTGAGAAGCCACAGACTTGGCACACGCAGCGGGAGCTGGAGACGGCTTAGCTCTCGGACAGCAGCCTCCGAAGACAGGGCAGCTGGCAGCACACAGCTCTAGCCGGGAGCAGGCAGAGGAGGGCTCAGAACAGGAGCACTGTTTGGAAGTCTGTTTAGGAAGCAGTCAGACTTCCAGATCTTCCTCCTCCCCCCAGTAAAATAGTCCAGGTTTATTTTCTGGAAGGAAAAACAACAAAAACAGACAGACTCTGGACAGCAGCGGGCCCGCCAAGTAAGAGGAGGAGACTGCAGTCCTGAAAATGGAGGCTCAAATTAACATGACGAATGAGCATTCTAATCCTTCCCCAGAGCGCTGGCAGCCTGGCCAACACCTTCCAAGCAGACTGCAAGAGTCTACCCCAGGGATCCGAGCAGACTTCGAAGAAAGATCTGGAGATACTGACCAAGGAGATGACCCAGCCAGACCACCCCGTCTATGAAGTCCAGAGACAGGCAGCCCCACACAAGTACCCAGGGCTGCCACTTAGAGCCCACTATTAAGTAGGGTACCCAGCCAGAGTTCAGAAGTTATAGAGAGAAAGCTTGGAGCAGGAAAGATGTCACAAAGTGGGGAAAAAAAAAATAACTTGAAGGAAACAGACATGCGGAAGAGGAAATCTTCTTTAAAAACTTCTGTTAGTGATATTCTCCGAGAGGTAAAAGAAGGTGCTGCCTGTGTGCCCTGAGGACATGTAGTTGTAAAATGTAATAATTAGAAAACAGAAAGCATAAATTCCAATTGTAACAGAAATGAGAAACTCAAGAGAGTTTCAAGGAATTCCAGAAAAGAAATTGTCCTAACACACATATACACATCCTTTTGCACCCACTACAAAAACACAGAGATAAAAAATAAGAACAGAGCCGGGCATGGTGGCTCACCTATAACCCCAGCTCTTTAGGGTGCTGAGGCAAAGAGGATCACAAGTTCAAGCTCAGCCTGGGCAGCTCAGTGATCCAGTGAGACCTTGTCTCAAAATAAAATATAAAAAGGGTTGGAGATATTGCTCAATATGGAGGCCCTGGTTTCAACCTCCAGTACTCAAAACACAAACAAAACAAAACAACCAAAAACAGGTAAGAATTTTAGAATTCATGAGAATTCAAGGTAGAAGAGTAAAAAAGAAAGAGAGAAAATGATCAAAGAAATAATTCATGAAAGTGATCTAGGATTGATCACTATGCATATCCGGACCAAAAAAAGACTAATTTAATGTCTAGAACAATGGAGAAAATAGAGCCACACTAAGACAATCCAACTGAAGAATTTCACTTGAGACAAAGAGAATATCCCCAAAGCTTTCTGAGGCCAAAAAATAGATTATTTTCAGATAGTAAAAATCAGAAGGCCTTCAGATTTATCAAAAGCAGCACAAAAAAGGAAGAAGGCAAATGAAATGCCTTTGAAATCTGAAGGAAAGTTTTTCCAACCAAGATTTCTATATCCAGCCAAACTATCCATGACCTATGCCTAAATCCACTTCTCGTGCACCCTTTGTAAGGAAGCTGCTGGAAGATGTGCTCCACCCCACGGGAGTAAACTCAGAAAGGGAAAAGATCCAGAAAGCAGAGACTCCTGTGTGAGGGAGACAAAGCAAGCCCCAGGATGAGTATGGAGAGAGATCGGTCTCACATAGACTGCTGAGTAGCACACCTGGAGGGAAGCCGAGGCAGACGAGATCAAGTCTGGGGATCTCAGAAGAGAGGGCTCCCAAAGCATAGAATAAGTAGAGAATTGATACTATTCTGTTTCTTAACAGGGGATTTAGGTGATTGGCAGAGAGTTTGGGGAAGTGCATATAAAATTACGCAAATGAGAAGCTAAACAACTCTAGAGAAAATCAGAGTGCAAGGAAAGAAATGAAATCAGAACCATAATCTGGCTGTGAGAAAGGGAACCCTGACAGGAAATCTACGGAGATCGTGACATCCATGGAAGGCAGGACGGTGCCCGGGAGGGAGGGGCCGGCGAAGGGTGCACACCCTCTTCCATGGGGAGCCTCAGTAGATGAGACCTCACGTGGAAAAATCACACTGAGCTGGAAAGTGAGTTATGTAGAAAAATAAAGAAAAAAAAAGATAAAGGAGTCAAAAGTGAATTTCTCTGGGACTAGGAAGGAGAGCCTTACAGAAATATTTGATTCTTTGAAGTACAGGCATGTATAACTTGGGAAAAAAAAAAAAAAAAGCTAAAATCAAAATGAAAAGATACACAAAGCAGGTTTTTCTGGTCAAAGTAGAAGAGAGGACAGTCCCTTACCCCGCCCCGTTCTGCTAAGAGCAAGGTCTGCCTTTGGGGGAACCCAGACTATGACGATGGGCTCACTCCCCCTTTCCCTGAGTGAGGGCATGCAGGCTTCGGGGACAGAGCTTGTCTGATTTCACACGGCAAGTCGCTCCCTGAGCCTGGTGTCACAGAAAGGGCCCTGGGCCCGCAGTCAGGTGACCCTGGCTTTAGCGGTGTGGCCTGGGGCGAGTGCCTGCCCCTCTCTCTGCCCAGCTCCCCCAAATGTCAGCCTCAACTTGCAGCCTCATGGCCAGGTTCTCCCTCACCCTGGGCACCTCCTCGCCTCACTGGGTCCAACAGGGCTGCTCCTGGGTGCCCACTCAGGCACCTTCTAAGGTGGGTCAGGAGAGAGCACGCGGAGAGAGCAGACCACAGCACTGGATGGCAGCTAATCCTCTCATTTCCTGGAGGGCCGCCGGGATTCCTGAGATGCTGGAGCGGTGGCATATGCAATGCCCCACCATTTCCCAACCACATAATGACACCCCCTTTCCTTCTGCCTGGGTCAGCAAATTTGCTGGCCAGCACACCCCTGCAGACGGGCTCGTTATGATTGAAACAGAAGAAAAGGGAGAAAGAGAGGGGGAGGAACACATACAGACCAAGGCATTTTTTAAAATGACAGCCCAGCGCTAGCTTCTCCTGGGGCCCAGGCCCTCGAGCGAGGGTACAAGGCCTGCGAGTGGAGCGGGAAGCGGGCTTGAGATGGGAGCCTCTAGCAACAGCTTTGGGGGTTCCCGCAGCCAGGGTTCAAATTCCAACCCTGCCCCTTTCCTGCTGTGTGCCCTCAGGCAGGCCCCTGTACTTCTCTGAGCCTCAGTTTCCTCCTCAGCAGAATGAGGGAAAGAAGGATATGAGAGACCACCCCCCCATCATTTATTAGAATTGACTGAGATCGTTGGTACCATGCCCTGGAAACACAGAGGTCATGGGCTCTGGGGTCACATGGCCCTGTCGTGGGCCTAGACCTACCATTCAGAATTTGGAGCAAATTTATTAGTTTCTCTGAGCCTCTGTTCGCTCGGCTGTTAAATGGGACTAAATAATGATGACATAGATTGTGCCGGCCTCAAATGCAGCCTCTTAGACATGAGAGTTAATCTCTCTGAGCCTCGGGCTTCGTCTGTGGAAGGATTAGTGTGAGAATTCAGTGAAGTGTTTAACGCTGGGTCCTCACCTGTGCATGGTAAGTGCTGCCTATGTCCCTGTTCATGGTCGTTTTTAGTTCCTGTTGCTAGGTTTGCAGTGAGAAGGCACCAGGAGGAAAGGCGGACCTGGCATTGAAAAAAACGTTTGCTCAATGGGACAGGGCAGGAACCACGGGCCGAGAGTCCAGAGGGTAACCCCCTGGGGCAGCCGGTGGCTTGCTCAGCCTCCTGCTCCCCCACCGCCTGAGGAGCGGCACCCTCAGGTCAAGCGTGGCCACTCAGGGCCACCCCTCAGCAGGTCTAAGGCCTTGGCAGAATGCTTTGGTGCTAAAAATAAATTGTTCTACCCCAAGACCTGGAGAAAGATCATTTTGAGAGCTGAACGGGGCTGTATTTGGGGGCTTCTTTCTTCCTCTAAGGGGACTGTGATTCTGCAGGAGAGGAACATCTCACAGGCAAGACTTTCCAGGTCTCAGGGGGACGCAGGAGCAGCAGCTGGAGGGACCCTTCCCCTCAGGTGGGCCTGGGCTGGGGTTGCCTCCAGAAGCCCGGGTCTCGGGGCTTCTCACAGCAGGACGTAGGGGACTGGTGGGAAGGTAGGAGTTGGCCATCAGCCCCACCTTTGGCTTGTCCTTTCCCTACACACATGTCGACACACACACACACACACACACACACACACTCTCTTTATACACCGTTCCCCGTGGTTCTCAGGCTACTGGCTGTGCAGCACTCTCAGATCGAGTGTGGCCTGGCCCGTATCTGCCATGTCCTCTTCCGGGGAGTCCCTTGCTCTCCTTCCCAGCCTGGGAGAAGGTGGGGGCTGAGTCTGATTGTCCCCACTTCGCAGGTGAGGCGGTGGGGTGCTGACAGCCCCTCTTCACAGCCCCTGGCTGGGGCGGTGCTGAGGTCCCAGCACTCCCATCTGCCTGGCAGGGACTTCAGAGAGAAAAGGGGAGCCAAGGGGTAACTGGGGGACACAGTGGTGGCGGCAGTGGCAGACCTATAGTTGAACCCTTCTTGCTCAGTGTGCATGCTAGCCCCGCGCCCCCCGCTTTGGGACACCAGGTAGAGGCGCAGGGAGAAAACTGGCCAGGGAGGGTGGCACCCCCAGCCCCGGGAGGTGCTATGGACCCACTTGTGCCGTGCCCAGCAGGTTTTTCCTCCAGTTCGTCCCATCTGCCTTTAGCCCAAGGACTCCTGGCCAAAATGTGCACCCCAGGGGGCACTGCAGGCTGGAGGAAGGGCAGCGGGGAAGGCTGTTGGGGTCCCTGGTAAAGACGTCCTAGGTGTCCCTAGTCCCGTGGTATACGCGGTGACAGTGCAGCCTGGCTGGGACAGCAGTGCAGGGCCAGGCAAAGGCAGCCCCAGAGCAGAGCTAAGGAAAGGAGGTGGGCGAGGGAGGCTGTGGGCATCTTTTCAGAACAAGCAATGGGGAGAGAGGCGAGGGTGGGAGGGGGGACGAGTCAGGAAGCAGGTGGTGGGCAGGCTGGCTCGAATCCTGTGTTCCCCACCTGCAAGCTGGGAGACCTAGGGCAGATCCTTCTCCTCCCTGGGCTCCTTACAAAGTGCAAGGAAGGTCACGTGGCCTGTTAGGTGTGGGTGCAGCGTCCCCAGAGCCCCTGAGTCACTGGAGACGCTGGTGGAAAGCTCACAGGAGGCGTACCTCACGTAGGAGGTCCTCAGCTCATGGTCCCTCTGAGTGGCCTGTGTATCCTGGTCCCTGTGTGGGCTGCACAGCCCTATAGATCTGTCCTCCACCCCGGTGTGGGGTGTAGCATCTTGGCGTCTCCTCACTGGCCCCCAAAAGTGAAGCCCCCCACCCACAGACAGGAGGCAGCCCTTCAGATATGGCTCCCTGGGACGTTCCTTGGCCTTGCACTATGATTTGCTGGTGGAAAGCTTGCATTTGGACTCCTGGACCAGCGCTCACCTCAAATCTGCCACCTGTGTGGTCCAAGCGATCTGTGCTAACTCCTGGAGAGTAAAACTCAGGCCCCATCCCTGGGACTGGCCTTTTCCTGTCTGAAAAGGGAGGAGGCCATACCCGGGCTGCAGGCGGCTCTGCCTCTGCAAACTGTGAAGCTCAGGGCTTGCGACTGACAGCAGGACTCCCTAGTCACAGAAACCGAGGTCAGAGTCAAAATGCCAGCTCACACACAAGTGGCCCAGCTGTGTTCTCATGGTTACAGAGTTTTGCTGACCGTGATGCCACTCCTGGATCTTTGTTCCACTCCTTCCCGGGTTTGGGCCTGTGGGGCAGGGATCTGAGTCCCCAGGGCACATCTCGCAA
Source organism: Chinchilla lanigera (assembly GCF_000276665.1). Lineage (NCBI taxonomy): Eukaryota > Metazoa > Chordata > Mammalia > Rodentia > Chinchillidae > Chinchilla > Chinchilla lanigera. Next base: position 4,640,332 of record NW_004955452.1, on the reverse strand, counting down.
GCTTCCTAGTCAGCTGGTTCGAGCTACTAGGGACCAATGGGAGACACCAGGAAGAGACTGAAAAATGAGAAAAAGGATCAGGCCAGGCTTTGGTCTTTATCTCAAATAGCACCTCCAGACCGGCCGAGTCTCCCCTACAAATGCTAGAGCGACTGGACCGGCTTCCTCGGAGGGGCCCTCGTAACCACCTCTGCTTTGTCTTCTTCCCCAAGGGTGACGGTGGCTTCCTGTCGTGGCCGATCTGTTTGGCTTCTCAGCCATCCTGTGCCCTGTGCTGCCAGTGATCTTGAATTTGCTGCCCAGCCTCCCATTGCCCTGGGTTGGACTCCAGCTAAGGGTGACTGATGCCCTAGGGAGGGCACGAGGCTGGACAGGAAAGTCTATTTTTATGAAAATGAGGTTGAACACTTTGGAAGGACTTGGTGATGGTAAGTCGCTTCAAAAATGAAAAAGTTATCGAATCAGAGATGGGTGGGGCATTGTGAAAGCCTGGGGGGAAACAGTACAATCAGGATGCCAGCACCAGTCCATCACTTCGGAGGCAGCTTTGCATTCATGTTCCACTTTAGAGGAGCTCACAGTGGACACTGTAGGAGAGGTCTTCTGGGCTGGCTTCTTCCAGGGGAAGAGGAAGGTGATTTTGTGCGCATTTGTAGGTTTAAAGTTAAAATAAAGAGTTATGATACTGCTTGTGATTCTCTTTGATTTTTAGATTTTATGATTCCCTTCTCTAACCAATGTTTCCCATTAAACTGATCTAATTGCTTCCAGTGAAGAATAAAAGGGCACTTGACTGCCTATTGCATGTGAGAAAATGCAGTCAGAAGGTAAAGGAAAAGAAACCCCAAGGACTGCGCATCTACAGTGAACCAAGTACATTCACAATTATTTTCTCACTTAATCCTCTTTACAACTTTAGGAGGTAAGTACTACAATCGGACCCATTTCACAGTCAAGAAAAATAAGGCTCAGAAGAGTCAGTCCTCTTGCCCATAATCTCATAGCTCTTTAGAACCAAAGTCAGGCTTCAGGTAGGGCTGGTTCCAGCCTCCTCATCTTTTCTGCTTCCCAGTAAGTCTGCAGGGGTTTGTCCAAAGTTCAGCACATGCTTGTGAAGGGCCAGGTAGAGACTGTAAGGCCCTGGAGGGCCACAACCAATCTTGGCACTCAGTGATCTTCTGCAGCTCTTCCCTGAGAATGCACCGGACATCATCGGGCGCAGAGACACCACCGTACCCAACGCAGCTGCCCAGGCTCTCTCCTGTTGCTGTGCTTAGATTCAGCTTCTGGAGAGGGGAAGCCCCTTAGGTAGCCAAGTAAGAGGGACTTCGGGGGGCCCACAAAGGTGTGGAAAAACCTAGAGAAGCACGCAGGGCGCTGTATGGGAAACTGGGGGTGGCGTTGGCAGAATGGAAACTGCCCCTGGGCTGGGAGCAGGATGCCAAGTCCCACTGACTCACGGGGGGGAGCTGGGATGAGTCTCTCCCCCCCAGGGGGCCCCCATTTCATTTCTAGACAAGGAGGGTCTTCCCCATGGCATCATTCTCTGCATCATTGCATCATCATCCTGAAATCAGTCTCCCCAGCCTTGGACGAGTCCCTCCTCTCCGGTATGCCGCCCTGCTCTGTGTTGGCTACGGAGGTCACTCACTGTGAGTCCACGGCCGGTACTGGGTGCTGACCTGTACCCCAGCCTCCCTGGAACTGCAAAGGGACTTTCTGAGGTCTCAGGACTTACTTCTAAGGGCACCGAAGGGCACTATGGTGTCATAGCTGAGGCCCAGGCAAACGAGTAAGAGGCTGAAGTTCTAATCTTATTCTAGATTTCTATGTGACCTTAGGCACTCTGGCTGCATCACCGCAGGCCTCTGTGGTCTGGCCTGTGAAATGGGAGAGTAGAGCTTGCAAGGAGAAATGCTAAGATCCACTGTCCTCTGACCCCCACCCCCACGCATGACCTGGCTTCTGGGAACATAGAAGGGTAGCGCTGAGTCATCGCTTGCGTCTTTCATACCTTCGGGTTCCTCTGAGCCTTGAATCTCTGGGATGGGAAAGATTCAGAAAGGCGCTGAGGAAGGGCCCAGCGAGTAGGAGGACAGCGCGCGCGCAGGCCTGAAGACAGAAAGCTCGGAGTATCAGCTGGAGCAGAGACTGAAGGGGTGCACAGGTGGGCAGGATGGGCAGGGGCCCCGGCGATGGGCTCGGGGCTCTGTAGGGGGCCTCTTGGCACAGCCATGCCCCAGCTTTCCCGAGGAAGGCCTTTCTCTTCGGTGGGCAGCCCATGGCCGCTTCATGTGTTTTCCATTTGCGTGTAATCCCAATGCCCATAAAACCTTCTGAAGTGCCACCCAGCCGCACATGAGGACGCCTCTCTCTCCCTGGTAGTGGTGCAGGGGGCCGATGACAGGGTGTGAACGCAGCCCAGGGCTGGGTGGCCATGGTGTCAAACCCTCTGCCTGACGGCAGACCCGGGCTCACGGCGCCTGGTGAGGGGCCTGCAGGGCTCCCGGCCCACCCTGGCCAACACTGCCCTTAATTAGCAAGGAGTGTCCCCCACAGCATCCAAGCCACCGCCCCGCTGCCCGCTCCAACTACTTTCAGTTCTGTTTCTTGGGCCGCATGCAGAGGCTGGCCCCACAAATAAAAACCATCACCTTTTTCTTCCCCCTCTCTCTCTTTCTTTGTCGTCTTTTTTTTTTTTTTTTCCAAAAAAGAGAGAGAGGCAGCCACAAGATCTTCTAAGAGGCCGTGACATCACAGCCCAGGTGACCGCGGCCCAGCCAATGGGTCCAGGCCGCGAGCTGGCTTCTTGCATCCTGTGAGCTGAGGTTGGGTTGACACTGGGAAGGCCTGGTCCCTCGACCACAGAACCACAAGGCCAGGCCCTCAGCCGCCTCCAGGGCCCTGCTCAGGAGCTGGTTGGCTCCCGCTGGTCCCCACCCCCGGCCACCCTCGCACCCACTGCAGCCTGGGCTCGGTGGAGGGTGAGTCTCATTCATTCATTCCCGCGGCGCGGGTGCGGTGCGGGCCTCCCTGCACCGCCGAGGCCGCCAGCTCCTCCACCCTGGCTGCCGAGAGCCCTTCTGCCATCTAATGATACACTCTGCATACGCTGCTGTTGAAAATTTGTGGCTAGACATTCCTGTGGGACCGGGAATCCAAATTCTTGGGTACAAACAGAAACTTACTTTCCTTGGGGATTTTTTTTTTCACTCGCTCACTCACACACACTCTCGCGTTCTTTCCTTTTTTCTTTTTCGTAGCAGCAGGGGGAAAAAAGACAAAACAAAAAAACAAACAAACACCCAACACCACCCCAACCACTTCTAATTTCAAAAGTAGCTGGGAAAAAAGGAAAAATAAAAAAAAAAAAAAAACAACAGCCAACCAAGTCAATCCCAACCCAGCCCCCCCAAGGGCTGAATTCTTGCCTTCCTCAGCGTGGGCCATGGCATCGAACAGCATCTTCGATTCCTTCCCGACCTACTCTCCGGCCTTCATCCGTGGTGAGTAACGATGGCCCAGGGCCCTGGGCAGGCCCCTTCGGGTGGGGAGCTGTGGCCAGGCCTCGACCGCGTCGCTCCACTGCCCGCCCTGACTGGCCTCAAGCGCACAGTCTGGTTACCTAAATCCGATGGCCGCGGACAGCCTGAGGGAAGGAAGAAGGGCTGGTGGCCTCCGTGGTCTTCTGATGTGGAACGTCTGCTGTGGGACTTTACCCTCAGCCGGCGGGAACAGTGTGTGACCGGGGCGACAGATACTACAAGACCTCAAAGGCCAGAGCCTGGAGGGTCTTGGGGCAGAAGGGCCAGGGTAGGTGCAGCTTCCTGCCCTGCAGCCCCAGTCCCCACTCGGGCCAGACTTGGACCCGTGGCCCTGGGCTGGGGCCGACAGGGGCTGGCCAGCTTCTGGGAAACTGTAGGAGGCAGGAGGGGTTCAGGAGCTACACCTGAGATCCCTGTGAGGGCGGCGCCCCATGGTTTCCATGTTATCTCTGGGAGTAAAGGAAGCAGAAGGAGGTGGAGGGCCATGGGCTTTGGGGAGACTGGGGCTGCCCTGAGGCTGGGTCCATATGGGCAGCAGGCTCTGGAGAGTGTGGACCGGTCTGGTCACGGGGGAAAAGAAAGTGTTTCTGGACATCTTTTGCCTCTCTTTGTGCCCTGGAGAGGCCCAGAGTTCTGGGCTGTGTCCCTCAGGAAGGGTGAAGGTCCGGGACACCCCTCTTGGGACCTCTGGTTGAGATATTCTGGTCTCCATGTGGCCCTTAGGGTTTGCCCTAGCTTCAGACAACGCCGCTTGCTGCCCTTCTCCCCAGCAGCAGCCCAAAAGGGACGGTGATCCTGAGGTTAGGGGCCTAGGGCCCATGAGCTTGAGTCCCACAGCTCGGTGACTACCTTGCTGCGTGACGTTATGCAAGTTGTTTAATCTCTGTGTCCCCATCGGAGTCCCCTCTTGCTGTGGCGTTTATTGTCTGAGGCTGGGGTGGGCTTTGTGGGGGGAGCAGTACCTCCGGGATATTCAAGGGACCAATTCTCTAGAACAGGGAGGCTGAGTGGGAGACCTAGAACTCCAGGGTTGCGGGGTGGTCCTGCCTTTTCTGAGCCCAGATGGTCATCTGAGGTACAAAAGTCAGACTGCCGATCTGCCTTTCTGCACGTCTGCCTGCCTTGCTGTTGGTTAGCAGCGACTCAGCCAGTCCCTAGGTGGCTGGCTGGGGTGCCCCAGGCACATCTGGGTGCTTGTGAGCAGAGGTTTGTCTGGGAGTCTGGCCATCTCGCTCCCTGGGGAGGCTGAGGCAGGCTGTGTGCTCAGGCCAGAAGGGTCTGGGGAGAAGGGGCTGTGTCCCCCACAGCAGGACACTCCTGCCAGACCTGGCTGTGGCCGGTGACAATCGGCAGCCCCAGGTCGGTCGCCAAGCACCGCGCCAGGGGCTCCTTCCTCCGAGCGGCTGCTATTATAACGTGCGCCCTTTGTAGTCCTCGAAGCTAATTAAAGGCAGTTCTGTGGCAAGAAAATAAGAGTTTATAAAAACCATTTGCTCGGCCTTTGTAATCTGTATTTCTTCCTCCGTGAGCAAGATGGAGAAATGTAGGGTTTAAAACAAAGGAACCTGGGGAGACAGGGCTAAAGCACCAGCCTGCCCGGGACGGGTTCCCAGTGCAGAGCCGGGGAGCTGGCGGCTGGCAGCACGAAGGAAGCTCTTGTCTCGTGTGCGCCTGGGCAGAGGGGGCCGATCCCCTGGCAGCACGGTGCCCTGGGGCCCGGGGCCCTGGGATTCCGTGGGGAGGCTCTGCCCACTTAGGACAGGCTGGGTGGGGGGCTCTGTCTCCCAGATCCTGTCCCCAGAGTCTCCAGTTGCCAATGCTGTCCCAAAGAGACCCGGTCTCCGGTACCCGCTTCAGGGCTCTGACTCCACCCTGCCCACGCAGGGCCTTTAACCTGTTTAAAGCCCCCAATCTTCAGGAGCCTCAGGGGGCTCACGGGAGCCTTGTCAGATCTCATTGTTAAATGCATCAAACACAATCCAAAGGACGATGAAGGAAGCCAGATCTCTGGCAACACAGTTATCCAGCTAAAGAGGCAAGTTTGTGGGGTGGGGACCGTTGCCTCTTTAGGAAATAACTGAGCAGCAAGACCTCAGCCGGGATGAGGGAACCGATCTTTCAGGATAATCTGTGATGACCCAACTAAGACTGAAAAATACTTATGATTTCCACTGGTGATACAATCATGGTGGAAAAAAGGGCTCCATTTCAGTCAGAGGTTGGTCATTATTTCCAGCCCAATTTCGTGGACCCCCTAAACACTTGGCAGGTCAGGTCGGGAGTTCCGGGTCTGCCGTGTTCTCGTGCTGTTACTCAGGGGCTCTAGCATCCGTGGGCTTTTAACGGAAAGGGGGAGGCCCTCCCTGTGTCTCCCATAGCCACCTCTTCCTCCCTTCTGCCTGCTCTAAATGCTGCCCCACCCTAGGCCCTGACCAAGGTGTGAGAAGCCAGGAGGCCCTGACACCACCGTCCCTAGAGAGCTGTTATCTGCGTTCCCGATGCCCACCTCAGGATGGGGAACTGGATTCTCTTGGGTTAGGGTCTACGCACCTGGCTATGCCGCTCTGTATGGACCCCCTGTGTGACTCCATTCAAGTCACCTGACTTCTCTGGATCAACGTTCTCTTGCTGGAGAAAAGGCCTCCATGTAAAAGGCATTCCATGTGGCAGCCCAACGCTACTTGCCCAGGGGCCTGCTGGAGGGAGGCTGGGGATGGGCAGAGAGCTGGTCCTCACTGGACAGGGCTCCCTAGCTCACTGTGGAGATCAGAGGCTTCGGGTGAGCCTAGAGTGTTCATTTCCTTCCCGCTCCAAAGCGGAGGGAGGATGGGAGAGGTGAAGCCTGACCCAGAGGCGCACAGGCCCCGGGGAATGGGGTGGAAGGACAGGGCAAGGGGCCTCTGGGCCTCCCGGGTAGAACAAGAGTATTCAGTCCTCCTGTTTGACAAGTGGGCAAGCCAAGACCTCATGGCGGTGACTCATTTGGGAGCATGTCCCTTCCTCTTTCTGAGCCTCAGTTTCCCCATTTGACAATCACGGGCAATGGCCCTGAGGATCCCGAATGGCATCCGCAGCTCCATTAGGGGCCAGCACTTTCGTCTAGTATCTACCCCAGGATGCCTCCTCTGACTCCCCATGGTGGCCCCCTCACAGTAGGGCCGCTTGGCAGCACCCCCAAACTGTACCCTCACAGGCAAAAGCTCTCCTCCAGGGACCCAGGGTGGGAGCCCCTCAAGAACCAGAAGAAACCAGAGGAAATGGGCCTAAACTACTGCCCCACACGGGGTTTAGGGGAGGCAAAGCTTTCTTCCCGTGTACTGATTTGGTGATTCCACAAAAGACTGGGCTTGGGCTCTGGAAGTGGACGCTCTTGGATCAAGTCCCCACTCTGCCCTGCCCTACCTCACCCGGGGCAAGTCTGTGCTCAGTTTGCTCCTCCGTAAGCGACAATAGTTACACCAACCAGGTGGAGTGACTGAGAGAACTCTGCGAGCAGGAGGCCTGGCAGAGAGCAACTGCCCAACAAACGCTTTCCTCCTTTGAACCGCCAGGGCCCAGCCTCGGGCCGGAGTGCTGGTCAGGGAGACCCGTGGGGAGCTCTGGCCTGGAGCTTGCAGTCTAGCAGGGCAAGAGACGGGAGTCCAGGGTGGGAGACATGTTCTGAGTGGGTCAGGGAGAGGCGCGGGCCCCCGCCCCTATGGCTTCTCTGTCTCCAGGGCGGGTCCCCAGCACTGTCACTGAACTTCTGCTCAGGGTCCTCCTAGAGCAAAGGGGGGATGATGTCACCAAGGAGAAGAGAAAACACGCGAGCTGGGGTTGTGGCGTTCGAACTGAGTCTTAAAAGCTAAGGAGGTGACAGAGTAGAGTACTCCGGGCCAGGATGCGGCAGCTCTGCCCCACCCCAGAAGGCTGGCGGGGACGTGCAGGTGGGGACACAGGAGCTCTGGGGTGGGCAGTGGAGACCGTCTTCGCAGAGGTTGGGTCGGCCCCAAAGACACCACCGAGAAACGGAAAATACCTGCTCAGGCAGCAGGATGCGTGGAAGCAGGGCGTGGACACAGTGGGCCTGGGCAGGTCCAGCCAAGACGGTCTGACCTAGAGGACTGCACGGCCAAGGAGGAAGCTGCCCAGGTCAGAGAGGTCAGCCGCAGTGTCCAGGCTGTGGCCAACAGCATGGGCCTCGCTGGATGTTAGCCCCTCGAGCCCAAGCAACCGAGACGGCTGGTGGCCCTGGGTGTGAGCCCTCGGGCCCTCCTCCCCCAGTAAGCCTGAGGAGCGGACTGCCCGCCAGCCATTCTATGCCCACTATGGTGCTTGCCTGGCGCCACGTCGGCCAGGCCTCTGACGGCGGCTTCTGAGGCCGCCCCGCTCACACCCATCTCCTCAGACCACCCTGCCTGTCCAAAGTGCTTGGAAGGGCATCCCTGGGAGCCCCCCGCGGCCCGCAGGGTCTGGGCAGACACGAGCCAGCCCCACACAGCGGGACTGTGTGTCTGGGCCTCACCGCACCCACGGCGAAGGCGGCAGCCCCCGGTCGGCCGCTGGTCAGATAGAGGGCCCATTGACACCTCGGTCTTGAGGTGGCCGCATCAAAGCTGAGGCCTGCTAGGTTACCTGAGGGGGAGGAGGCTGGAGACCAATGCCCCTGAGCTGCAGGGCCTGAGGTCCTGATCTTCCAGAAGGCTCTGAGAAGCAGGAAGACAGCAGTGGCTACTGGGAGGCAGCTCTGGCCTCTGAGAGTCCAGGCTCCTGAGAGGTGGGGAGAACTGGGGCTCTGTAGGGCAGCAGGAACCTCATCTGCAGGCCCTTCCTCAAGTCAGCCACCCCATGGGCCCGCTGGGGAGTCCTGCCTTGTCTTTAATGTGAGCTGCAAACCCTCTCCAGGAGTCTTCCCTGGGCCCACTGCAGTCCCCATCAGCTCCGTCCTCTGAGCTCCCAGACCCAAGACTCAGAAAGTCATTCCCACCCCAGGAGGGAAGAAAGGAAAGGAAGGGGCGAAATGGGGGAGGACTCAGCCCTCTGTGGATTCAGAGCCTGGGCCCCGGCACTGGCCCTGGAGCAGCGCCTCCTGGAGGAAGCCCCGGTACCGCAGGGGTGGAAGTGAGCTGGCGGGACTGGCTGGCAGAGACTGGTCTCGCCTTGAGAAGTCACAAGAGAAAGAACATTGCACCAATTGAGGGCAACGTTGCAGCTGGGAAGCAGAGGGCCCCCTCTTCGTGTCATGGGTGGGGAAACCGAGGGCCAAAGAGTGTGTGGTCTTCCGAACGGCCAAATCCAGCACCAGGAAAAAACGAGCATGCACCTTGCACACATTTAGGGGTCAGACAGACCTGGGCTGAAGCTATTCGGGAGCTGGTGACCTGCCACGGTAATCAGCCCCTTTGAGTCAGCTTTCTCCTCCGAGTGGGGCCAGAAATGCTGACCTCACAGGGCGGCTGCGAAGAGCGAATGTGCCCTTGTCCCGGCCCTGCACGGGGATCTGGAGCCAGCAAGGGCTCCTCATCTGCAAGGTTTCACAGCCAGCACCAGTGTGGTCACCGTTCTCAGCGCTGTGCCTGGTCTTCTCAGCTGGAGAGAGCTGAGCAGGGGGCTTGAAAGACTGTCAGGCTCTTTGCCAGTGGCTCCCAAGGATGAAGGTGGAGAAAGCAGAGAAGAGGCTCTTTTGTGAGAAGGCCACGGAAAAGGCAGCTATCAGGAAGTCAGCCTGCAGCAGGCCCTGTCCCGGTCTTGCTGTGTGGCCTTAGGAGAAGCGCCTCCCTCTCTGTACTTACCAACCTCATCCATACAATGGGGAGAACTAACACCGCCTCAAGGGTTAGGGTTAGGGTTAGAGTTTGATGAGATAGTGGATATTATGTGCTTAACACAGGGCCTGGCAAGGAGGAAGCTCTCCATAAATGCCAGAAACACCACCACTCAATATTCTCTCTCCTCTCTGTCTGAGCTGGATGGGAAGCTCTGACTCTTCCAAAAGTCCAGCTTCCTGGCTGCTCCTCTGGGGAGCCCTGCCCCTTCTCATGGGCCTTTGGGGTGCCCTGCCCTACCACCTGTCACCTCTCACCCCTGGAGTGTCCAAAGGGTGCTCCTGGAAGCAGGGATAAGTTTGCAGTGGCACTCAGCATTTCTTGCTAACTGGATAGAGAAAATTATGAATATAAGGACATTGGATGGATGGATGGATGCATGGATGGATGCATGGATGGATGGATGCATGGATGGATGGATGCATGGATGGATGGATGGATGGATGCATGGATGGATGAGTAGATGGATGGATGAGTAGATAGATAGATGGATACATGAGTGGATGGCTGAATGGATGGATGGATGGATGGATGGATGGACGGATAGACAGGCTAAGGTTGGTCAGCCCAAGAGGTTCCCAGCCTCTCCCCTCACTTCCCCCTTTGCTGTCTGGTTTTTCTTTGAAACGCTAGGCAGGATGAGCCTGAGCGCTCCCGGCCAATCGGAGCAGGCAGCTTGAAGGTTCAGGTTCCTCTTTGGGGTTTTCTTTCAAGTCTGGGAAAAGTGTTTTTGGCAAAAGGTTCAGAGTTACATGTGGGCGGAAAGGGCAGACGCACGTAACTTGTGATTTACAGGGTGGCCAGCCCCCCTCAAAACATGCGAGCACCTGGGAAGCTGAGGCAGGAGGATCTTAGGTATGACATCAGCCTGAGCTACATAGTCAGTCCTTGTCTCAAAATAAAAAAGGAAAACAAAAAATGCCTTTCCTTTTGTGTGACTTGGGGACTGAGAGTCCACTGTGAGTGCTCGGCCCTTGTATGGTGAAGCACAGCTCACTTCTTCAGTGTAGGTCCCTTCCTGTCACGCACCCTGTGTGCATCCTGTCTGCTCACCTTGGCCAAGGGGAGAGGGCCAGGGAGGCAGCAGGTGTTCATGGAGGAGCGCCCGAAGGGGAAGTGGGTGAAAGAAAGGCCCGGAAGGAGAAGGGTCCATTTGGTCACACCCCTGCTCCCACGCCCAACTCACCTGACTGTCACTGGCTGAGGACCAGCGCCCCAGCCCCAAGAGCTGCCCCTGTACTTCTCCCCGAGTCTCCTCCAGGGAGCCCGGGCCTGCTGGACCACCTCCCCCACGGGGGAGGGAAGCCACACCTGTGAACCAGGCGCCTTAGAAGGGAGGACGCTAAAGCGCCAGTCGAGCCCAGGCCCCAGCACGGCGCCACTGTGCAGAGAAGCCGTGTTCCACGTTCTCCTGCTGATTGTGTGTATTCTATACTCTTGAAGCCATATGTGGATTACTAATAGATTTAGGAGGAATCTTTTTGGTTGTTTCAAAGAAAGAGGAAGAGGCAGCCCCACTTTCCCAGGAGCCAGCCGGACTCCAGCAGGAGTCTCCAGCCTGGCCGGGGCCCTCAGCAGACTCTCCCCTCAGTACCCCATCTGTCCTGTGCTTCTCCCCACTCTGCTCTTCCTGGTTCCTTAGACTGTGGAGCCGAGGTCTGCCCCGGGCTATGCGGAGCCCAGCATACAGCAGGTGCTCAAGAAACACTGTGGCCTGAGGTGTGGCCCCGACCTGGTGACAGGGTCCCTAGAGAGGCAGGGCCCCCTTCCTTAGACTCTTGTAGTCCGGATGGACTTGCCGGGGGGTGTGGCCACACTGGTGCCCCCGGTTCATTCAGTGGATATTTATTGAGCACCTACTGTATGCAAGCACTGTTCCAGCACTGGGCCTGCGGGAGTCAACACAACAGACAGCTCTCTGCCATTTGCTGGCATCACAACTTTCAGTCTACACGTAGGGAAACTGAGGCTCGGAGAGGAGGTAGCCCTTGCCCAAGCCCCCAGTCAGGGAATCTGCTCAAAGCTCCAGGCTCCTGAGAGCCAGTCCAGATGTTAGCCCACTCCAGGGTCCCAGGGCAGCCCACACCCCCGGCCCATGTCCTCCCACCTATACAGAGCCTGCTGCAACTTCACTAACTGCTCCCATAACCCCATGAAATCCTCGTCACAGCTTAATGTGGCATCACCACCTCCACTGTGGAGACGAACAGCCCGCAGCCTCCGGGAGCTGGTATGACTGCTGCAAGGAAAACTGCAAGGAAGAGAAAAGGAAATGAGGGAAAAAGAAGGACAGGAACCAGGGCTGCTGCTGGCTTCCTGGGCACCAGGCTCTGTGGTGGGTCCTTCGCAAGCATAGCTCCTTTCACTATGTCTCTACAATAATTCATATAGTATGTATTGTGATTATTAACCCATTTTACAGATGGGGAAAACGAGGCTCAGCAAAGGAAAGTAACTTTCACCCAAGGTCGTGTAGCAAGTAACTGGCAAGGCCCAGATTCATGCCAGGGTCTTCTGTCTGTCATCAAAACCAGCCAACTAAATTCTCCTTCCTACCTGAAAAATGGTTCCTCTCCCTATAGCCCGAATACTCTGCCTCCATGAAGCCCTCCCTGATTCCTCCAGGTGAGGTGGTTCATATCCTTGTCTGCATCTACAGGTCTTTCTCAGATGCTTTCAGAAGCCTCCTAGAAAGGGGCGCTCTGGGGTGAAGCTGGGATAGGCAGATCTGAAAGGGAGCAATGTTGTTGCAGACAGAGAGAAGGGCATGGAATAGGCCACGTGGAGAGGCTTTCCAGGAGATGAAGGGGACAGGGAGTGGAGGCTGGAAAGAAAGTGGCCAGGGCTAGGGTTGGACGTGGTTTCCACCCAGGAGGAGTCCAGGGTGGGTGGGAGGCGGCAGTAGGGCCGGCCAAGCATCCCCAGAAGCGCAGGCTGTTTGCTGAAATAGGCCAGGGAACGGGCCCGCGCCCCGCGCGCACGTACGCATGTGTGAGCGCAGACCACAGGGCCCCCGCGCCTGCTCTCCAGCCCTACTTTTATTTCCCTCTGCTCACGCGGCTGGGCAGACAGGCGTGCTTAGACACCTCGGGTGCGCCGTGCACGCTCACGCCCGTGGTCCGAGGAGGACCAGGGTGGAGACTGAGAGCGGTCAAAAAGAGACGCGTCCCGGGCATCCCAGGACCAGCACAGGCTGCGCGCGGTACATATGAAAAATACAGGACCCCGCCGTTAAAAATCGTTAAGAATTTGAGGATAGTGACTGCAGAACGTTAAAGCAAGCCAGGGGCCCTCCCACGAAAGGGGCTGTGCGGGACTCGTGACACCCGTGAAGCCTGTCCTGCCTGGAATGACCTGGACGGCGCTAGGCCGGGGGCGGGGCTCAGCCTGGAAATCACAGACCGCCCCTCGCGCCTGAGTGCCGCACGTGTTGCTGCCTTCCTCTGGGCTGTGCAAGCTTCCCATCCTCATGGGTCCACAATTAAAAATAATTTTAAAAGGGCTGGGGATTTAGCTCAGGGGCACAGCGCCTGCCTGGCAAGCGCAAGGTGGCGAGTTCAATTCCCGGTACCGGAAAAAAAAAAAAAATTAAAAAAAAAACAACCCGGGGTGAGATCATACCCTGCAGATTTTAGAACCAGTAAAGACCACCAGGGAAAATAGGAGTCCAACCCCCACCCCTACCCCGTGGGCATTTTAGGGTGTAGAACACCTGAGGGATCGAGGAACTTTAAAAATAAGCCCGGTAATCTCAACACCCAGAGAAAACCGCTATCACTCGGTGTATTTCCTTCCCGTCTGTTTTTCTCCTGTCTCTTGTTTTCGCTTGTATGCGGCTTCCTCTGTGTGTGCGGCTGTACCAGGACACATCTGAGAATGTGTTTAAGGACATTAAAAGGGCTGGGGGTGCAGCTCAGGGGTGAAGCACTCGCCTAGCATGTGCTACCAAAACGCTTCAAAGGTGGCTTATGACAGGAGTGGTGGCACGTGCCTGTAATCCCAGGACCCTGCGGGGACGCGGAGACAGGAGGACCACAAGGTTCAAACCCTGCCTCGGTAACTCAGTGAGACCCTGTCTCCAAACAAAAAATAAAAAAGGGCTAAGGGTGCAGCTTACCGCCAGAGTCCTAGGTTAAATCCCCAGTAATGAAAAAATAGGGGGTGCCTAAAGGCGATGGAGGAACTAAAGTTTTAATCTTACTTCATTTTAACTGTTTAATTTAAATAGCTGCATGTAGCAATGGCGACCCTGTTGGAACATGCAGATCTAAAAGAGCATGGGCCAACTGTTGACCGAGTTCTCCTTGGGGTAAGATTATGGATTTTTTTTTTATTTTCCAAATCAAAACATTTCAAATGTTTTATATGTAATAAGCCCACACTGCTTTTGTAGACAGAAGACCGCTGCTGTAGCTTTAAGTTTTAAACATATAGGACACTAAAGTAAACACACACACACACTCAACCTTTCAATATTTTAAAAGCATGACATGGGGCAAAACTGATCCTGGTAGGATGGGAGCTATGTTTAGTTCTCCTATCAACGTACAGGAGAAAAAAAAATGGGTTTAGAATCAGCAGCTGTTGGTTTGTCTACCGGATCTTCCCCTGACTGGTGTGTGGCCACCTAGCCCCTGCGAACCTCAGTTTCCTCATCTGCGAGTTGGGGCTGACCTCCACAGTCTGCTGTGGGGCCTGAGTCAGACAGTGGAGAGCGTCCAGGGACCATGTCGCTCACAGCTCTTGCCCTAGCCCCCAATTCCTAGAAACCAGGAAACAGGTGGCATCTGCCCCGTGTGCTCAGTCTTGAGCGGAGATAAAGGGGCTTGGAGGTTGCGAGGTTGTGAATGGGGGTCTTAAACAGCATCATACAGGGTCTACTGCCGGACTTTTCCGAGCCTTTGCGTGCTGAGCAACATAGGCACCTGGGAGCCTTTGCCCCACTGTAGCCCACTTTGGTATAAGCTGCTCAAGGGATAGCTATGGAATCTACTTCAGGCCAAAGGCACTATGGTGTTAGGAAATTATCTTTACAAGGATCCAGGAAATTGTATGAGATTTAAAAGGAAATTTTGCTGGGTCCTAAACACAAAGGGGGAAAGTACATCCTTGAAATTAAGAAATGTGTAATTAATTGATTGGGAAATATAAATCATGATGACCCAGTTTGTAAATAGTTATACTATTAACTGACAGTTTACAACATGCCAGGCACAGTCAAGGACTTTTCATGTCTTTGCTCATAACCCTTGCAACCCTCTAATACTAATGCTATTGTGAAGCCCATTTTATAGATGAGGAAACTAAAACCCAGAGAGGCTAAGCTACCTGCCCAAGATCACCAAACCTGGGTTCAACCCAGGCATCCTGCTGATAGAACCTGTGCCCCTCACCACAGAATGGCCACTCTGAGTTAATCTAGCTTTTCCCAAGTTGAGGCACCTCTCTCAGCCTCTGCTGGCAGTGCTCTTCTCCACAAGGTCAGAGGACAGGTGGAGAAACCGAGGCACAGAGGCATGTGGCCAAAGATGAGCTCAGAGAGCAGCCCAGGGGGCCGGCCAGGATCCTGAGCAGGGGGCAGGGCCCGGCTCAACCCAGCTCTACATGGGTCCCTCCCACCCTCCGGCCTTTCTCCAAGTGAGAGGGGTGAGCAACAGCTGCTTGGGTTTCCCGGAGGTCCAGGGCCTGGGCAGAAGGAGGACAGCGTGGTGCCAGGTCTTGGCTGTGCAGAGCTGGCTGTGCTGGGCCCTACAGTAGCTGTGCCCTGAGAGGAGGCCATGGACAAGAAGGCAGCTGGGCTTCCGAGCTGCTACAGTATCCCAGGAGGGATGGATTTCACTGGTCTGGCCAGGCCCCAGCCACTGGGGTCTGTGCCCCGCCCAAAATGGCAAGCCTGGGGCGGCCGGCAGGTTCCTGCTCTTGCCAGCATGGAGCACGGGCCTGGGGAGAGAGCTCCTGGCCTTGGGCCTGGACACATGGCTGCAAGTGGAAAGCTCCTAGAGGCCTCAGTGAGGGAAGGCGGAGGGGTTGTAGCTTAGCTGGTGGCCAGGCCGGGAGCCAGCGAAATCCCAGGCCAGGAACCCTGCTATGGCCGGGGTCTTATCTGTCTTGTTGACCTAGACAAAGAGGAACAGATCAGTGGGCAGATCAACTGCAATTGTGGGTCGGCCAGCCCTAGATTCGGATCTTGGCTCTGCCACCTGCTTGGGGGGGGGGCGGGGAACTGAACCCCCTTTGACTCAGTTTCTCCAAAGGAGGAGAAAGTAGTAACCTTCTCTCAGATTGCTGGAAAATTAACCAGGCCAGCACAGAAAGCAGCACACTTTCCCGGAGCCTGGCTCCTCCCAGCCCACCAGAACACTCAGGGACACGAGCCCCCAGGAGCAGACTGCACAGCCCACCCTTCCCAGGCACCCCCTGTCACCCTGGTGATAACATTTCAGGCGCTACCATCTTTTATGTGCTTTTCTGTATTTTCCAAGTTCCTTCCTTGTGCCCATATTATTTGTATTGTGGAGGCGGGGGGGGGGGGGGGGGAGTAAGGGATCCAATTAATGTTATTTATTAAACTATTGTTTAAACAGACAATAAATAAGTGGAGGCCAGTCAGCATCAGCTCCCCACAGCCCTCACTTGGCTTCCAGCTGCCTGGAGGCCCTGACGGCCTTTGGGCCTTATGCCGCCCTGCCCCAGTGCACCCCCTCCCAGGCTGGCACCCCACCCCCATGGTCCCTCCACGCCCACCCCTCCCCCGTGCACCCCTCTCCTTCCACACTCACCTCCCCACCTGCAACCCCCTCACCTCCAGGTGAGGCCAGCATCAGCTAAGGGGCTCCCAGGGGGACCAGCAGCTCTGTCATCAGCTCTGTGACCCTAGCATAGCAGCCACAGTCTGACGCCCCCCCCAGGCCCCCTGCCCTGGGGACGCCACATACAAGTGAACGCACACAGCCCCACACTGGCATTCCGGAGGCTGGGCCCACTGCAGCAGGACCCTGCCCGGGTCTGCGGGGGACACCTGCAGGGGTGGTCTCGGGAAAGCTGCTTTGCCTCCACCTGGGCTGAGCCCTGTTTCCTTGGCCAGGAAACCCCTTCTCTTCCCGGGGTCGCAGGCACCTGTTACTGGCCCCTGCGCACCGGGGCAGTGGGACAGTAGCGCACCAGTGGAAGCGATGAGGGACAGGGAGGAAGCCAGTCCTGCTGACCGCTGGGCTTCTTAGGCTCCTCACCCTCACCTGGAGCACCGAGCCCCCTCCAGGGCAGCACTCTGAGCTGCTGAGAGCAGAGACGCTCAGGGGAGCCACTGGGCTCCCTGGGTGGTGAGGGAAAGAGATGCAAATAGGGAAGGGCCCCCAGGGGCCTGGGTTAACCCCCTGAACTCATTTCTGGCCTCTTCTTCCTGTGGGGTTAGTTAAAAAATAGCCTGTCGTCCGCCAGGGCCTGGCGAGCCAGCCTGCATCTGGGGTGGGTAGGCCCCTCCCAGGCCAGTCCCAGGCCCAGACCTGCCTGCTCCATCCCCTGAGGGCCAGGCCTGGCTGCCTGCGGTGAGGCAGCCGTCTGGCAGGGTTCTTCTCCCTTTGACTCAGTGCTGAGTGCCACAGCGCATCGCGCTGCGAGCCCCTGTAAGCCCAGGAGGCTGACGTCCAATGACCTGCTCTCCCTCGCCCAAGGTGGGTGGGAAGGTAGTCGCGATTCTAGGGCGCATGTGGGGCAGAACAGAGGTGGGATCTGTCCGCCTAGCCTTAGGCCAAGCCTGTCCTTGCTTCCAGGTGAGGCTGGGGTGGAGGCCCAGTGGGCACCAAGCAGCAGGTGTAGCGGGGCAGCGTCTCTGCCCTCCGACCACAAGGCCCGGGGCCCACAGCTCTCCGGTCACATCAGCAGCCTATGGGCGTGGCCCTAGGTGGCGGGAGAGTCGGCCTCCCTCCCAACGCAGGCAGACTTGGGGGGGGTCCAAGACCCTCTGTGACCCTGGCCACGCCATTCAGCTTCTTGGGTCCCTGCGATGACACACAGATGTCACGGTCTGGCAAGAGTCAAGCTCAGGTACAAGGTCTGCACAGGTCCCGGGTCACATGCAGCTTCCAGCTGTGGTGACCTCCATGACTGTTTCCATGGGAACTGAGCATCTGGGATGGAAAGCGGGGGCCTTAGACTGTAGCGCAGACCTGTGGCTAGATGACAGGTGTATTCAGCCATGGACAGAAGCAGGGAGTCTTGGGTGCGGACGGACCCTGCCGAGCTGGGCTGTCAAGGCTGCTGGTGGGAGTGGGGCTGGAGACAGGGCGGACCCAGGCATCCAGGGCCTTACAGCGTCCGTGCTGGGCTCAGCGATGCAGTCCTGGTCCCAGAATTCATCCTAAGGGAGGAATAGGGACACGGCTGCGGCGCCAGCAAGGGTGCTCCCTGCGGTGTCTTCGTCCTAACAAACCCAGTAACACCCTCAACGGCGACGAGAGCTGACCCGAGGGAACACCATGGTGGTCCTTCCTGGGGGGCCCTGTGCACCCCACCCCCAGGCCCGGGTAGCAGCTCCACATCCACTGCCATCAGGGAGGGGGCTCAGGGACACCGGGGAACACACACAGTATGTGGGCTACTTTCAAAAGCAGGTTCCGAACAGCACTTACTGTATGTGTTTCCAACGTTATAAAAGGAAGGCGGGGAGAGGAGCTATACATCGGGCAGGAAGACCAGAAGCTAGAAACCGAAACACTGACAACTGTTCTGGGTGGCAGGATTATGGGTGGTTTTAATTTTCTTCTTCATAATTTTATTATTTTCCAATTTTCCTTTAATGAATGTGTATTATTGTCATACTCAGAAAAATATGTGTTTTAAGAGCTGAGGGAATAGGGTCTTCCCCTTCTGTGGACTGTAACCCAGGTCCCAGAGTGGGAAATATGTTTGTTCATTCACTTGTTCATTCACTCATTCATTCTGAAATGCTTCTGGACCCCTACCTCCAAACCGGGTCTGTTCTAAGTTCCATAACTCCAGGTCAGCCATAGGCTGGGGGACGCGGGACCAGCAGCAAGCCCTTACAATTCATCTGGACAAGGATCTGTGCACAGGGAGAACCCAGCAGCATGTCCCCCTGGGAGTGTTGGACACAGTCTCACAAGAAAGGATAGTTAGGATAGGGCTTTGGTATATGAACAGGAGTTCGGCAGGCAGAGAATGGGGTTAGGCCCACCCAAGAAAGACACTGAGGGCTAATAGACAGAGGACCCAGCGCGTGAGGGAGGAGTGGATGGCGAGATCCAATTGGAACTGCTGGAGCCTGGCTCTTCAAGGGTGTGGGATTGTCTGGCTCTGCCTCTCTATGGCTGTGTGACAGAGCAAGTTACTAAGCCTCCTGGGCCTCAGTTTGCTTGTCTGGAAAATGGGCTAATGATCTGATTGAGACACTACAAGAACTAAGCGAGTTAATTTTAAAGCACTCAGGACCATGCCCAGCACATAAGAAGGGATGCTGCTTGCTTTCCTCAAGTGCTTTTGATCATACTTTATGCTGCAGGTATCTGGAAGTCTACGAAGACTTTCAAGCTAGGTCAATGTGGGTACGTTTGTCTGTTAATTCCACTCACGCAACAGATGTTCACGGTGCCCCTAGTCAGTGTGTAACCAGGAACTGTTTTAGGTGCCAGGGTTGGCATGGCCAGATAAAGTACAGAACACCTAAATGATGCCAATTTCAGATAAACTATGAATAATTGCAACATTCGGAATAGCTAATACTAAAAACTGCCCATTGGTTGTCTAAAGTTCGAGTGTTCTGTGATTCTCTTTGCTAAATCTGACAGCCCTCTCTGAGAATGTGATGTCAGCCAAACAAGAACTCTCTGCCCTCCTGTAGCAGACCTTCCATGTGGGAAGAGAGGCGGCTTCAAAGGAAAGTATAATTTTTCATGAGGCAAAGGGCCACAGAGCTGGAGACCAGGGAAGAGCGGTCTAGGAGGTCCTCACTGCTGCCGTCCTGGATTAGCACCCGGTCGGTAGCTCAAAACTGCACACAGCTATTCTCTTGCAGCTCTGAGGACCGCAGAGCCCAGCTGAGGCCAGGACCGAGGTGTCGGCAGGGAGGCCCTCTCTCTGGAGGCTCTGGGTGTGCTCTGAGGCTGCCTGGCTTCTTGCCTCCCCCGCCATCAGGCCAAGTCTTCCTCTTGCTGCCCTCCCTGGCCTTCTACTTGGAAGGGCCTTAGGCCCCATCTCAAAAATCCTCAACCTTCATCAGAGCTGCAGTCTCTTCTGCCATAGAAGGTGATACATTCATAGGTTTGGGGTTAGGATGTGGACATCACTGGGGGCCTTATTCTGCCTACCACAGGGACTCAGAGGAGGCAGCAGAGACCTGAATAGCAGGGACTTAGCCATGCAGAGAGAATGAGAAGGACCTTCCAGCCCAAGGGAGTGGCATGTGCAAAGGCACTGTGGTTGGGGGTGATTGGCATGCTAGAGGCCTGTGTGGCTGGAGTGAGGTGAGGGAAGAGAAGAACAGGAGATGAGGACAGAGATAAGAGGGAGGCAGCTCATGCCTCCCCCATCGAGGCTAGTCAGAAAGAGACAACCAGCGATGACCCTCCTAGCCTTCAACTGTCCCCAGCCCTGCCCCAGTACCACCCTGTTCTGCTCAGCTGACCCCCACCCAGATTACCCCCTCCACGCGTTAGCAGAAAGCTCAGGCACAGGGCCGGAAGGGAAGACGGCATTTCGGAGTAGGGAGGGGCACATTCTCCTCCCCACAGCCTCAGCTTTTGCCAACATCAAAGTTCGAACTCTTCTCAGAAGTCCCTCCAGGCGAGGAGAAATGTTTCCCTGCAGCGTGAGGGATTCAGGTTAGGTGTCTGAAAGAACTGCCCGCCCGTGTGCAGGCAGAAAGCTGTCAGTTAAGGCTGGTGACATTTCAGGGTCCTGAGCATGGAGGAGGGCAGGGCCGTGGGGGGCCTCACGTTCAGGGGCGACCTGGAGGAGTGGCGAGTCCTGGCCTTGGGCTCCCCTTGACCACTGACTGTCCAGTGACAGCCGCTCCTCCCTCCCTTTTGCAGACTATGCTCCCGCAGGAGGGGGCTGAACTCAAGGGTCTTCAAGGGGCCTCCCCACAGTGACCCGCGGTGATTCTCACTCTAAGGCTCGGATTCTAGGGGTCATGTGTTCGAGGTCAAGGACCTCACGGTGCCGTCATGCAGGGAGGTGACTTGAGTGCTGAGCCTCGGTTTCCCCAGCACCAGTGGGGACGATCCTAGAACCTAGCCCTGGCGCGGCAGGAGGGTGAACGCAGTAATGGTGTAGGAAGTGCTCCGGCGCTATGGGGATGCCGGGCTCTAACGGTCTAGAAGTCCCGGGGCCTCCCTTGGTGACCCCCGTCTCCAGGAGCCTGACATGTGCTGTCTGTGGGATTCTGAGTCTCCAAACCGCCGCCCCCACCAGCCACTGTGCCCCTGACGCCCTGGCCTCCCCCACGTGCTGGGTGGTATGCCTGCCCCACGACCACATGAAAAGCCGTTCCCCCGGGGTGTCCCCACACCTGGGAAAACCGGCAGTCTGCCCGGCGCTGGCCCCGCCCAGTGGCTGGAACACCGGGCAAGATCAATGCTGCCCGGCTGGGCTCCCAGGGCCGCCACCTTGTTCCAATCAGGGCTGGGCGCCTTCCGCTTGCTCGGGACCCCCGCCCAGCCCCTGCCCGGCTGCCCACACGTCCAGCCCTGTGAGCTCTCCAGAGCGGTGCCCACAGCCCAACCCGCAGTGGCTGTAGCCGCCTGTGTGGGGCTCGGGCGGCTGCGCTAATGTCCGCCGTGGCGGGCAGGAGGAGAACCAGCGAGGGCCGAGGTTGCCAGAGCTCGGCCCAGCTCCCTGCACCCCCGACACCAGCCGCCCGGTTTCCCCACACGCAGGAGAGGCCATGTAAAGTCCCCCTCCTGGTTTTCAGGGCTGATGTGGGGAAAAAAGACACAAGAAGTGGAGAAGGAATGGGGACGCTGGCCCTGCAGGGGAGGAGGGAGAACGGCGGGTGGCGGAGCGGGGCTCTCCTCCCGCTCCCCCTTCCCTGCGTGGGTCTGAGGCTCAGCTCTGTGTCACCGCCTCCCAGAGGCCGCCCCTGACTGCCCGGCTGGGGTATTGGGGAGGCTCCCCCGCCACGCCCAGGCCCCTGCCAGCCCTTTACCACCATCTGCTTCAGAGCACTGTCCCAAGGCTGCCGCATTCGGACATGTTTATTCCCTGCCTTGTTTGTCTTCCGTCTTCCCGCTGCAAACCGAAGTCCAGGAAGCTCCAAGGCCGTCTTGCCCCTTGCTGTGTCCGCAGCCCCCAAGACGGCTCGGGCACAGAGCGGAAGCTCGTAAATGTCTGCTGACTATGGGAGTCCAGCGCCCCGACTCCTCTTGTCTCCCCAGGTCTCCTTTTCCTTTCCAGGTCGTGCTTTTGCACCTAAGCACAGAGCTCCCTAAGACAGCCGTGGGGATGGGGAGCAGCGCAGGCCTGCGGGAGCTGGAGGAGGCTTCAGGTCCCCAAGCCCGTCTCTAACCAGCTGAGGCTGAGGGCGGGGCCCCTTTCCCACCCCTGGTCTCAGGACACTCACTGGGGCTCTGGGAGCCCGCTCGGGCAGCCAGGTGCACAGGTGACAAGGGTCACTTGTCTGCTAGTGAGAAACTCAAGCCAAGAGCACAAGATAAAGAGCGTCCAGGGTCCAAGCCCACAGCCTGGATTGGCAGGCAGGGATTTTTGCGTGTGCTCCAGCCTTAGTTCAGCTCTGCCTACACCTTTGGCACCTCCTTCTCCAAGGGCCCTGGACCTGGTAAGGAGGAGGGGACGTGGGGTGCCATCCCCCTGGGAGCAGCACCCCCAGCCCCAGCCGTCCAAGCCTGCCGGCCTTTGGTCCCTGGGGTTCGCGGTAGACTCCGGGGCTACAGCCCTGTCCTGCTCCTTGGAGTCTGTGCCAGGTGTAAACTTGGACAAATTACTGATCTTTCCCCACTGCAGTTTCCCTCCTGCCTGACAGGGGTGAAGATAGTAGTACCTGACACACACGAGGTTCTAACACACAGGAGGCAGCCGTGCCGGTTAAATGAAGTAGCACGGGACAATACGGGGGAGGCTGCCACGTGCAGCAGGGCACAGTTTGAACATCAGTGGAACTTGGTTCACATCAACTCTTCCCAGCTGGGCTCTGGAGACGCAGAGAACCCCAGTCCCTCTCCTGTGCAGGTGGTGGTAGGTGCCCGAGGGGAGGGGCAGGGGGAGGGACAGTGCTCAGCAGGGCTGGGGACCATGCCTTGCTCATAGGTGGGGGCCACTACTGAGGACCCTGATGAAGCCCCTGGGTGATCTGGCTGATCGCCAGCTGGCAGACAGGACAGTTCAGGACCCAGAATTAACACCCTCTGACCTCGGAGCCTCACGCACAATTTGTGCAACTCTACATACATTTAAGCATTTTTGTCCATTTTTTTTTCAGCACGTTGGGGGGCAGGGAGGCTTTTTCTATTTTTTATCTTTTACTTTTATTGCAAAATGTAAGCGTGGAAAAGAGGATAAGATATGAGTACTGTTTAAATAAATAGTAAAACAACAACAAAAAATAGACACACAGATACTGACCACCTGGCTTAGAAAAATAAAGCCCCGCTGGGACCTCGGGCTTCCCCCAGGGTCCCCTCCCACTGGATTTTGCAGGAACCGTGCTTTTGCTAGGCTGTGTGTCGCTTGTTGTCAATGTCACTTTCTACTGGGTGGAGCAGAAAGACTAGGGACAGCCAAAAAGCCAGCACTGGGGGGTGTGAGCTCTCCACGCTGTGGAAGGAGTTGGCATGCAGGCAAGAGCACTGAAAGAGATCCAATTGTCCCAGTCCACAGATCAGGAAACTGAGGCTTGAGGAGGCCTTGGGTCACACGATGCCAGGTTGGACTGCAGAGCTGGTCCACGCTCAGTCACAGACAGTTGGGGCAGAAGAGGAGCTTCAGCGTTACTCTCATTCATTCATTCATTCAGCACTTACCATGAGCTGACCCTGCAATAGGCACTCATACCTGGTCCAGCCTCCAGCCCGATCTGACACTTGAGCACCTCATATAATATCCTGGTCTCGACTTGAATACCTCCCATGACGGGGAGCTCTCTACCTCCAGGCGCTGTCACATTCTATTTCTGGCTGGGTCTCAATAGTTCTCTTTCTTGTACTGAGCCCAACACCCACCCGCCCCAGCTCCATCCTCAGCACCCATGTGGTCCCTGCCACCAGGGAGTTCCTCACACATCTGCAAGTGAAGCTCTTACCCCCCAGGCCTGCTCTTCTCCAGGACACAGTTCCCAGCTGCCTTAATAGCTCATCACGGGACATAGTTTCAGTACTCCTCCCAGGCTGAGGTCCCTCCGGGTATCACATGGGCCTTAACGGAGGGTGCCCAGCCTGACTCCGCCCCCACGGCGCTGTCTGCCTGTGGCAGCTCCTGTTTCTGAGCTTCCCCTGCATCTGGGAGCCCCTTATCCACTTTGAGCAGCAAGCATTTTCCCCATTTCACAGTGGGGGGACAAAGGGAAGGGAGGGGATGTACAAAGCCTAGGGCTTCCCGGTCTCAACCCCAACCCATATTCTGAGCCCCAGGCAAATGCTCTTTGGGGGACCTTGGCTGCCACCGTCCAATTGTAGCCACCCTTTTAGCCCCAGGAGGGCAGGCACCCCTCACCCCATGGGACATCAGGGTGAAGTTAAAACTTAGCTATTTAAAAGGATCTGGAAGCCCAGGTGGGCTAGGCATACGGAAAGCCTGTGACTCAGAAGTGAGAAGCCGAAACTGCCATGGCCAAGGTTCGGCCCTCCCAGAGCTCCGGGTCCAGGTTAGACACCGGGCTCAACGTGTGTAGATCTGTCCGCAGTCTGTTGTCTATACAGCCTCGCCACAGAGCCCCTGCCTCCGTGTGTCTACACAGCTCTAGGTAGGGCCTGTCTGTGCATCTACACTAACGGGTCTCTGTGTGTTGATATGGCTCTCTGTGAGCGTCCGAGTGTCTGCATTGTTATAGGAGCCGTGTTAAAGGAGCCTGGGCTCCTTTAAGCTCATCAAGGTACAAAGCATACATAGAGTGACATACATAGAGTGCTAACTCTATGTGTTACAAGTGACACAAACAATTAGAAAGCTCAGTCCTACCCCCAGCCCTTTGGAGTGAGAAACTCACTAGTTCATAGACACACGTTCCTGTGAACTGTTTACACACTTGGCTCCCATAACAATGCAGGCCACAGTGAGGGTTTATGGCCATATGTGCACACACATTGCCTGTGAGTGTGAGAGTGTGTCTGAGAGCATGTGTGCTGAGTGAGTGTGCCTGTGTGTGTGTGTGTGTGTGTGTGTGCACCCATGTGCCAAGGATCTAATGAGGATCATCTCATCGTGACTTCCACCTCACCACAGTGAGCATCAAATCTCAACAAGAAAATGTGGGGGACGTTCAAGCCCAGCAGAGGACCTTGCTTAACTACTGAGGACCCTTTGTGATGACTTTTTTTTTTTTAGTTTTTTTGAGACAAGGGGTTGCTCTGTAGTTCTGGTGGGCTTTGAACTCACTCTGTAGTCCAGGCTGGCCTTCAACTCTCAGTGACCCTCCTGCCTCAGCTTCCTGAGTGCTAGGATTACAGGTGTGCACCGCCACGCCTGGTTTGCTTGGCGATGACTTCTAAACCTGAGTGCTAGGGGTGCTTTGGGCCATAGTAAACTGGTGGGCAGCAGGACAAGGGCAAGCTGGGCCAGTGGACAGGAGCCTCTGCATGAGCCACCAGGTGCTCTTTGTCATTTGCTGTGGGCTTGAGTTTCTCACTAGAAGGAAAGTGACACTTGTCACCTGTGTACCTGGCTGCCCCAAGTGGGCTCCCAGAGCCCAGTGAATGTCCTGAGACTTAGGGTGGGAAAGGGGCCCCTCCTTGAGCCTCAGGCAATCAGGGTTGGGCTTGTTGACCTGGAGTTGGGTCCAGTACCAATGAGCACCTGAGCAACCTGGAGCAAGTCCCTAACCCTTCCCAAGCCTCAGTTTTCCCAGCCATGGGATGGGAATAAGAGCAGACCTATTGTAGATGATATACAGAATCCTAGGATGTTGAAGACAGATAGGCCTCCTACTCCTTGCTCCCTGAAGGGGTGTCTGAGGCCGAGAGGGAAGGGGCTGCTCAGACTCACCCAGCAAGGGTCAAAGGAACAACCTTTGGAGACAGCTCCAGCCTGCGGGCCTCAGCGTCAAGCTGGATACAGGACAGGATAGTCCTTAGGGTCTGCTCAGGCCAGGCTTTCTAGATTCACTGGGAGCCTGGGTTCCTTTGGGCTCATCAAGGTACAAAGCACAAGTGCTTCCCAGCTGACAAGGATTCCAGAGGACAGTGGGGCATGAAGGAGTGGAAGAGACCCAAGAAAGGGCTTCCAGATACTTAGAATGAAGAGCAGGGCTGGGCCTGGGCCTCTAGCCACTTCCCTGGCCAGACTCAGACCGTGACATACATAGAGTGCTAACTCTATGTGTTACAAGTGACACAAACAATTAGAAAGCTCAGTCATACCCCCAGCCCTTTGGACACAGCCCCAGGTCCCCTGTTGCCCAGGCCCCACTCCATTTGGCACTGATTGCATGTGACCCGAGCACCTTCACCTCTCCAGCCTCAGTCATGCCTTCTGCTGTTTGGGAACAGAAGACCTGGCCTTGCTTCGCCACCCTGGGGCACGGGCGGCATGGTGCAGACAAAACACCGCAGAGTGGACAGAGGTTAAGATCACTCACTTTGGAGTCCCAGGTACTTGAGCTGAAATCTAGGCTTCCTCTTAGCACATGGACACCTCTCTGAGCCTCAGTTCCCACTTCTGCCCAGTTCCCAAGGTTGTTTTGAAGTTCCTCTCCGCCATGTGCTCAGGAAACACTGCTCCCAGGCCCGGGCACATGGAAGGCACCCAAAGAGCCATGGTCACCGGGCAGCGGTGGGGGGCACCACGTGAAAACGCAGATCCTTTGTCCACAAGTACCAAGAATTTTAAGGTAGCAATGGCAGAGTGTCAGACCAAGTTCGGGACTCTCATGGGACTGGGACCATGTGGCAGCAAGGGTCCCATGCCCAGGAAGCTGGCCCTGCCCCAGTGATGGCTAGGGTGGCTCAAACCCCTGCAGGTGGAAAGCTGAGGCCAGGACTGCAGCTGGGACCAAGACCTCGGGGCCCAGCCCCTCTCGGTGGCTGTCGAGGCGGCATGAAAGACCAACTGTTCTCCACCTCACTCTGCCCCATTTTTATCTCATGCCATGCATACAGTACATAGTTGATTTCTTTCCGCAGAGGGCTGCGCTTTTTTCTTTTCCAAGGGCGACACTGGAAAGCCATGTGGCTTTTATTGCTGGCAGGAATGTGTGAGGCGGTCCTCTGCTACCACATGAAACGCAGCCGTAATCTTCCTCTGCATAAGGCCAAGGCCCGCTCTCCTCCATGCCATGTGCCTCTGAGATTCATTAAGGCTTCACAAGGACTGACAGTCATTAGGACCTTTTTGGGGAGGTGGAAAATCTCTAATGGGACTGGCTGGGTCCAGGAGCTGCTGGGTGGGTGGTGAGGAGAGGAGGGCCTGCCCAGGAGCAAAGAGGACAGGAAGGCACCCAGGAACAGCTGATTTGAGCTGGCTGGGGTGGGGGTGGCGTAGACCCTGTCCCTGGTCTAGGCAGTGACGCTGGGTGAGATCCTTCCCCACCTTAGGCCTGGGTCCTGCCATTCAATGAATGGAGATTTGGACTTGATAACTCAGGGCCCTGTTGATTGACATTACAAAATTCTGAATCCTGCCCATGATTCTTGTGCCAGGATTCCAGTTCTGTTCCATGACATCTGACCGTGGCCCATGAGAACAGAGCAGAGTACCCAGGAACGTGGCTTTGGGCCCAGGCTGCCTGGTTGAAATCCCAGATCCGTGGCTTCCCAGCTGTGAGACCTTGGGCAAGTTACTTAACCTCTCCATGCTTCTGTTTTCTCACTTGTAAAAGGAGGGGCGGTGCCTCCACCAAGCCCAAAGAATACCAGGAGACACAGATGAGTAGAAAACAAATGAGGACACAGGAGAGGTGACAGCCGCTCAAAAGAGACATTTTCTCTCCTTGCCTGCCAGGGCTGAGGCCCCATCTCTAGAATCCCCTTGGATTCTAAGGTGCCCAGGCCCCTCTCATTGTCCCCCCAGTGGGTGAGCCCTCAGATTGCAGTTCCAACTCTGTGGTGCTGCTTGCAGGCAGTGGAGCGCCTCCCTGTGCTGCTGTTGCGGCTGCTGCTGCTGCTGTTGCGGGTGTTGCTGTTGTGGCTGTTGCGGGTGTTGCTGCTGTTGCTGCTGCTGCTGCTGCTGATGATGATGATGATGAGTCAGAGCTCTGTGAGCAGCCAGCAGACGCAAATGCAGGTCCAGCGTTCTGTCAGCTCTTCAGGTTCTGGGGCCTAGAGAAGGGACGCTCTTTCCTCTCAGAGCCTGGCTCTCCCCCTACCTCCCTTCTGTAAAGTGGAGAGGGTACAGTCTCTGCCCTGCAGAGTTCCATGAAGCTGAACTACTCCGGGAACACAGTAGGCATCCAAAAAATTAGGGCACTCATGGGCTTCAGAAGAATGATCAAAGTCATAGACCAAATAATTCCCCACTGGAAAGATTTCCTCGATTTATAGGTGAAAAAAGTGAGGAGCAGGGAGGGCACTGCAGAGACCCAGCTGAGTGTGCACTTTCTCCCTCCTTCCCTTCCTCTCCTCCCCTCCCTCCCTCTCTCCTACCTTCTTAGCCAGGTCTCAGAACCGACCTCCTGCTATGGACAGGAGTGATATGGGGGGTTCTATGAGTACCCCAGGGGAGGACAACGCTCTGAGTGTGCTGGAGGGACCCTTGGTTCCCACTGAGGTCACAGGAAACCTGTCTGGGGTCCGCCTAGGAGCCCGCAGGGGCGCTGAGAATTACCCTCAAAGTGCGGGATGGGAACTTTGAGGCCCAGAGAGAAATGCTAAGGACTCTGGTGCTTCCCCTGGGGCCTTGGGTGGTGGGGTCAAATCCAGCAGGGAGGTGGCACCCCACACCTCAGATCTGCAGAACTGCTGCAAGCCCAGCTGAGGCTCCAGCAGGGAGAGGTTTGGGAAGTCTCACTCAGAGTTCCCATCCACAAATTGGGGACTCTGGAGATCCTGCTTTCTCACCAGGGTGGTTCTGAGGCAGGAGAGTGCAGTGTGGGTGGACCTCAGCATGACCCTCCCGACTGACCCTGGCAAGCCCTTCCCGTCCTCCATCTGGGTTCCCAAGGTTTGCTCATTTCCAAGTCCACGGCTGCTGAACACATTTCACCATTTACCGCCTCTGGTTCCACCACCAGCACAAAGGCTAGGCTTACTGAGCACTTTCCACATGGGTGTACCAGCTTCAGCCCTGGGAGGAGCGTGTGAGGATGTGCACAAGGGGTCCCTCCTGTCTCTGCTCTGCATATTGTGAGTCAAATCAGACCTCTCACTGGCTCCTCCCCAGCCAGGCAGACCTGGCTCACATTCCTCTTTCTGCAAATGGGTAAAACACTACCACAGAGGACCAGACCTGGGCAAAGCCCAAGCACTGCGCCTGTGAGTGATCACGGCTCAGCTATCCACCCAGGATGGGACTCAGAGGGGTACAGATCCTGGCGAAAGTCACACAGCCAGCCAGTGGCAGAAACTGAGGGGCAACCGTCATACTCTCCCTTCCCTTCCCCCTCCCCGGAAAGTTAGCTTCTTTCTAAACCAACAAACAAAAAACCCCAGTAATTAGAAAAGCACATTTGTCCTCCTATCCTTTCTGGATCTTGACCCCAAAACTGGGTTCCCACCCTGCCTTGGATCAATTTCAAGATATATGCACACACAGATGTGTTATTTAACATTATGAAATATATTCATATACAATACCTGAATATATGTATATTCACAGATCAGAAGTCAGGGTGCAGAGGAGCCCTTGATTGCTTAGTAGAATTTTCATCCCATTTCTCTCACAGCAAGCCACTGTTGGCATTTTAGATACAATGAATCACAGTGCCCCCTCCTCTCCCAGAGGGGATCCTCATCCTCCCCTTATGAAATGGAGCATTGGAAAGCCCTCCGTTGACAGAAGAGGAAATTGAGGCTCTAAGGTGCTAGGCAGAGTGGGAGTGGAGGCTAGACTGGAGACACTAGTCCTGATGGGCTGCAGACAGACTGGGGGGAGGGAGGGACAGACATCTCGTGGGACGGGGAGGAGCCTCTGATGTCTGCTGGAGCCCAGGTGCTACCTAGGAAAGCGTTGGCTTGGGTGTGGGGATGGGGTGTGGGAGGTGAGGGTCTGAGCACCTAGGGGAAGGGGACTAACAAGGCCCTGGCGCAGGCAGCCTTGGGCTTGTGGGAGGCACCCTCCTGGAGCTGAACCACCTGGAAGCAGGTCCCAGTCCTCACCCTCCCCAGCCACAGACTAGGCCCTGAGTCCTGGCAGCTCTGCAAGAAAACTGGACATTTCACAAATGGCAGGTATGAGGCCCACAGAGGGGAGGAGACTTGACAAAACCCGGCAAGTGGTGCAGGCCTTTTCTTCTTAGCAATGGTGACAGCTCACATGGACCATGGATGGAGCACCCCCATGTGCTAGGCCAGTGATAAGCGCTCTACATGGTCCCGGGAGCAGGCCACTATTTCCCCACTTCACAGATGAACATGAGGCTCAGAGGCTTGTGACTGTCCCTGAACTACCGTGAGGGATGGAGGAAGACAAGGCAGGCAGGGAGACCCAAGCGCCTTCCACAGCCCCCCAACCTCTTAGAAGGCTCGGGGGCTGCTTCTCTCCTGTCTGGCACTGTTGTGGGATCCCCGCCCAGCCAGAGGGGACTCCCTGGAATCACACCTGCCTTTGGCAGCTCTCTGGCTCTCCCTGGAGTACAGCCAAGATCCCACTTGGGGGCACCGCTAGATGAGCCCCCCACCCCCACTCCACCCCACCAGCAAAGGAGCTGGCTATACTGGCCTCAGGCTGCGTCCCCTGTAACCAGCTCTGGGCCGAGGCAGGGAGGGGAGTGTCTTCACCTTTCCCTTTTTCTCCCTGGCTGGGACACACTGCGATGCTCTTAGGTGAGGCTGTTTGTCCATCCCTGCGGCAGAAGAGGGCTGCGGGGGAGACAGCTGTGGAGCCAGCTTGTGGGGAGGTTAGCATGCGGGTACCCAGAGTGGTGGGAGCCCTCCTTCCTCAGTCGAATTGGCTGGCTGTCAGGGAGGGAGAGGGAGTAGGCTGGGTGTCAGCGGAAGTTGACTACCAGTCAGGCAGTCCTGTGGTCATCTCTGCCCTCAGAATGGGACCGAAAGGGACTGTGCACTCCTGGCGGAGAGAAGGTGGTACCGGTGGTAGGGCCCTCCAGGCTTGCCCATCCAAAGTGGGGAGGGCGACCTCCCGTCTGACACCAAGCCACCCGCTTGTCTGAGACGTCGCCGCACAAATGTCAAGGAGTCGGATGCGGAGCCTGTCCAGAAACACAGCTCCTAAGATGCGGCCCGCCGCGCAGGAACGGCGGGACCGCAGCTGTTGCACATCTGTGCGCTGGATACGACCCGGCACCTCCGCGGCTGGCAGGACGCAGGCGCCAACTAGCGGTGGCTTCCGTCACAGCTCCAGCCCAGGCGGCCCCGCGACCCCCAGCTGCGGCTCAAAGGGCCAGAAATCCCGGTCCCCAGGTTCTGGCGACCGTCAGCTAGGAGCGCTTTCCCGAGAGCTGGAGCTGCGCCGTGTCTTGTGCCAGATGCTAGGGCGCAGACGAGTCCCATTCCCTGGAAACCCGTTCGAAAACTCGAGGTAGAGTAAGGAAAAAAATCAGGCGGAGGGAGAAATCCGGCGGAGGGACAAGGAAAGGGCGCGGATATAAACAGAAACCACTCAATGAATCGAACTTATAAACCCTAGAAACAGCAGATCAGGGCCACACAGCAGCTCCAGGACCGCATGGGTGCCCTCCTCCTAGGTCCCTACCTGGCCGCAACGCGGTGGGCTTTCCCCGGGAAAGCTCCCAGAGCCGACACGCACGGAGGCCAAGTCCCTCGCTTTTCTCAGGTTCTGCAGCTCGGGCCAGCGCTTCTGAGGGCGCGCCAGCCTCGGCCGCTGAGCGACAACTCCAGAGTAGGCTCTCCCGAGAGGTCCAGTAAGAACACGCCCCGTCCCTGCTTCCGAGGTGACCTGAGGGGCTGGCACAAGGCCCAGCGAGGGGTAAGGCCGGCCCTCCAGGTGGTCGGGGTTGGGCCAGAGCCTGTCGCCCTTGGCGTGCACTCGGGGTCTGATTTCGTTCGGCGACGTGGAAATGGCGCGAGCTGGGCAGAGGGGAGATTCAGGATTAGATCATGCCGCCACCGTCGGATCCTAGGCTGCTTTGCTCCTCAGCCTTGGAATTCGCTGTTCCGCGCCTGTCAAACACCTCGGGCAACGAAAACCCAGCTCAGTCTCCAATGCGGGGGAGAAATGGCACGCGTTCGTTCTCCTGAGTCCAGGGAGCGCATCTGGATCGAAGATTCCCAGCGACTAGGAGTTTGATCTTTCCGGTTCCCCTTCCGCGCTCCTTTGGTCTGGGAAGCAGGAGAGGAGAGGGTTGTTTGTAGTGAGCCTGGAGTGGTTGGGCCATGCAGCCAGGAGTGCAGCGGAGGCCCCCAGCCACTCAGCAGGCCCGGCAGAGCTGTCCGCGTCCCTGCAGCGCCGCCTTAGCGCATGGTCCAAAAACACGTGGGCTTGGACTCGCGGGGACCACTTGTCATCTACGTGGAGAACGCGAATTCTCTCTTTGGAAGCCAGAGTCCTTAACATTACAGCCGCTCCGCAGGTCTCTGCTTGTGCCCGTCCTCTTCCACGATGCGGGACGGTGGTGACATGCGTCGAGGGGGGAAAAGCACCGGACGATCGTTACATGTGCGGCGAAAAAAATCCGAAAAGCACGCGTTTTGAAGGCCTCACCATGGTTTCAAACAGCCACGGGCCGCCACCACGAAGAACGAACCCTCGAGGCCTGTGCGATTCCGAAACTGGATCGGAGGGGCAGGCAGAGAGGAGCGGGGCGGTCCGGCCCAGCCGGCCGCAGGCCCGCGGGGGACTCCTTTCCGTCTGCCCCAGGTTGGCACAGGGGCCACCAGGGCCGGGACCGAGCCGAGCGCGCGGGGCTGTGCACGTGGCAGCCCGGCGCGTAGGAGGCTCTGGGGTCAAAATAGTTTTCGGCGCGGCGGAAGCCAGAGAACTCTTTGGGGCGGCTCCCGGCGCGATGTCACCGGCCGGGGGGCCCCGCGGTGCCCAGTTGAGCGTCCCAGCATATCTCGCCCAAAGCAGTCAGAGCTCTGGAAGCCCGGTGGCTGCCAGAGGGGAAAGGGAGGAAGCGTGGGGACCTGTCCCAGAGGGAGTTGCGACCCCGGGACGACGGCCAGGGAACCCCCCTACCCATTTCCACCACCGGCCCGGCTGCTCCCACTCTCCGGACCTGGACACCCGCGGGGGGCCCCAGACAGAAGGCGTCCTCGGCGGGGCGGGACCTTCCGCGTGGCCCTCCCCCGCGGGCCGCCGAGGTGCCCGCGACTGGAGTTTCAATTGGCTGCGCCACGCGTCGCTCGCGCGGCCCCGCCCCGCAGGCC
>NW_004955452.1:4571861-4606820 GCF_000276665.1 Chinchilla lanigera | reverse complement strand
TGAGCGCGCAGGCGGCCGTGGGGCCCGGCGGGCGCGCCCGGCCCGAGGTGCGCTCGATGGTGGACGTGCTGGCGGACCACGCGGGCGAGCTCGTGCGCACCGACAGCCCCAACTTCCTCTGCTCCGTGCTGCCCTCGCACTGGCGCTGCAACAAGACGCTGCCCGTCGCCTTCAAGGTGAGTGCGGGCCTCCGGCGGGTGGGGAGGCACTGGCGTCCGGGCGCGGGAGGACTGCGGAAAGGACGCACCCGAGCCCCCGCGGCCCCGCTGCGCGCTCGGAGTGCGGAATCCAGAAGTTCCCTCCCAGATGCGCCCTGAACCCCTAACTTTGAGGGGCTTCGCGGAGCCCTGCACGGGGACACTGATGCAGAATCGGGAGGATGAGGCTCCGTTTCCCCTAATCGGGGGTCCCTTGGTCCCAGCCCTGGGAGCAAACGGGAGGAGGATCCCAGGACCAGGGTGAGGACACCGGAGATGGGGTGCAGAGGATGAACTGGGCCTAGCCTCCATTGCTGCACCCCTCCTCCTGCGCAGCTTCCGAAGCACTTCCTGCTCATAGCCTCAAGCCCCAGCTTCTGACTCCTTACCCGGAGCCACCAGAGGCCGGGATCGGTGGCACCGCACTCTGAACGGCTGCTGCGGCCGGGATGTGCTGCGTCCAGAATGGCAGGCTGAGATTATGGGTGTTCTCACTCCTGGCAGCCCCTAGTCATTCAAAGAATAGTTTTCTCAATGTCAAGGAGTAGGCGACTGTTTCATTTTCATTTTTTTAAGCGGGCAGCGAGATGAAACGAAAAAACGCTTCGGTTTTCCCCTAAACCTCTCACAGCTGTGGCGAGAAAGGGCAGGGCAGGAAGGGCCAGCGGCTGGGGAGGTGGTGGTGCTCGAGGTGCCTGGAAAAGAAGGCTAGGGCAGCTGAGACCGTCCTTGCTCCCATTAAGACAACTCTGAATTAAAAAAAAAAAAAAAAAAAAAAAAGACTAGTGGCTCTTTGAGGTCTCCCCGGGTGACATCTTAAAATACCAGCGGGGGGGCGGAAAATCTCCCGGGGAAGAGGGGGAGGAGGCCCGTGTGACTGTAATCGTCAGATCGGAGGTTTTACTGTCACTTGGAGCTTAAAAGGAATCTTTGAAATTAAAAGAAGACAGGATGTTGACAGGAAATCTGGCCTTTTTAATCAGACCCCAAACATTTTCTCCTTGAAATTTTTACCATCTGGATCCCCAGTCCCTGCACGAGGTGGCCACGTTTAAATGACTGTGACTCTATTTACAATCTGATTCCTTTTCGGAAGG
This sequence comes from Chinchilla lanigera, assembly GCF_000276665.1. Classification (NCBI taxonomy): domain Eukaryota; kingdom Metazoa; phylum Chordata; class Mammalia; order Rodentia; family Chinchillidae; genus Chinchilla; species Chinchilla lanigera. The sequence continues at coordinate 4,605,526 of NW_004955452.1, read as the reverse complement.
CATCTGCCTCTCCTGCTCCTTGTATATGAGCTGGGGGAGCCGGTGTTGGGGGCTGAAGGGCATCTCCACCCACCGTGCAGTTTTCAGCAGGTGCATCCTCCTGATATCAGAAGCTCCCCTCCTGCTTTACAGGGGTTTTCTGGACTGACCTTTCTCAAAACAGCAGTTTATTTTGCATTTTCTCTGCATAACGAATTCAAGTTCTGCAGAGGCCAGTAAACTGGGCCTGGGCTACATTTCAGGGCCAGACTTCATACACCACAGGGCTCTTGCATGGATGGAGTTCAGGGGGCAGTCCTGTTATTATTATTGTTGATATTCTTTTTACTTGGAGACAGGGTTGCTAGGAGCATGTTGATTCCTCTTTTTCAGTAGCAGAGGAGGACAGAGGAACTGCGTCCCACCTCTGAGCGACTGAGCTAATTCACAGCTCTCCCCTTAGTTTCATTTAATTGAAAGGATGAGTTCTTGGGACACGGGCTGACTAGTTGATCTAGGACTTGGGAATGGAAGGGAGAGATCGCATCTTCTTGTTTCTGTTCTATTTTGGGAAGATCTCCATTGTTTTTAAGGCTTTCTCCCTCCCTGCGTTTGAGAAATCCGCATTGCGCCTGGGACCTAGGGGAGCCGCTGGGCCAGCCCCTCCCCTCCTTCTCCTGTTTTCTCCTGCCTTGCTAAGCTGTCCCCTTCCCCCTGTGTCCTCAGGTGGTGGCACTGGGGGATGTGCCGGATGGAACCGTGGTGACTGTGATGGCAGGCAATGACGAGAACTATTCTGCTGAACTGCGCAACGCCTCAGCCGTCATGAAGAATCAGGTGGCCAGATTCAACGACCTCCGCTTTGTGGGCCGCAGTGGGCGAGGTGAGTGGGAGGGAGACCTGGCCCCCGGGCCACTGGGACCTTGGCGATGGCTCAGGTGGGGGAATGAGGCCGAGACAGGGGCCTTGGTGTCCAGAAACAGGTCTTCAGACCCTGGTCTTTCTAAAATAGCCCTTCGCCGTCCTTGAGAGTGTTACTGACTTCTTGGAGGATGTGAGGAAGTTTATGATCTCTTGCATGAAAAAGACAATTTTCTCCCGGTTTCTGGAAACCTTCTGAAAACTCCAGAAGCCTCCCATGCAGCCCCTCTTTCCCAGTTCAGCAGTTCTAGTCTCACAAAGAGATGCTGGGAGAAGACCGTGAATTAACAAGCTCAGGGAGCTTAAAAGGCTTGGCTCCGAGGACAAGCCCTTGGTCTGTGGCACGCTAGCCACTCTCCCAGGGGCAGGATCTCCCCTACTTGGAGGCCACCTCCCCCAGCTGTGGGCTCCCGAAGCCCTTTAGGCCCTTACGTGGTTCAGAAGAGCGATGACTGCAGTGTGGGTTGTGTTAGGGCTGCCATCCCCTGCCCCAGAGGCAAGCTGGTGGCCGCCCCGCCTGTCTGATCTTCCCGGCAGTGGCAGGGGCAGGAAGGCAGCACCAGACGCCACACTGGCTGTTGCCAGGGGCTGTTGAGTGGGAGGCTGCTGGGATCCGAAACCCTTCATCACTCAGCTCCTGGGTGGAGGAGTCCTGGAAACCCTGCCTGGTGGCAACACGGAGGCCTGGGGTCCGCTGGCCCTTTAAGACGAGCCAGAGGTGGCTGAGCAGAGGAGTGCCTTCCCCAGCACCAGACGCTCTCTGCTTGGGGTGATGCGAGTGAGTTCCCTCGCTCCCGGGCTGCACTCTAGGGCCGGGGCTGCCGGCTGGAGCAGAATTGTGCTTTTCATCACCAATAAACAAGGCTTCTCAAGGCACTAGTTCCCTCCGAGCCGCCAGCCTGCTCCCTAACGGGCATCTGGGCACCATTGTGTCCTCTCCACCCGCTCAGTGTATACATACAAATGTCAAACATATTTTGACTTTTCAGCATTAATTAAAACCAGGGCATTATTTGCATGTAATAACTGTTTACTTGTTACTTTTTATGAAACTGAAATAGTTTACATTCTTTCAAACATTTCCTGTTCCTGTTGGCTCCCTTCCCCACGCACAGATTTCTTTCAAACGGTGCCCTTAACTGGTTGCAGGTTGATGGATGGAAAATGTTTGCTTTTATGAATTAAGCTTTCGTTGCTGCTCCTAATTAGTCTCCAAGCCCCTTTTGTCATCCCCAATCTCCCCAGCTCTTTGCAACTTAATCCCAGCCCCGGCCCGAATGGAGAGCTGCTGTGACAGGTTGGTGGCGGCTGGGCAAGGGTGGCCCAGGTGTGTGTTGGGGCCACGATGGCTGCTCTGGGGAGCGAGAAAGCGAGGTGGGTCCCAGGAGTGCTGGAGGCATCAGGAAGTCTGCGCTTCCTTCTCCCTCCCAGCTACTCCCTCTCCAGGGAAGGGAGCCATGGGAGGAAGAGAAGAGATGAGATACTCTGACTTAGCAAGACTTCCTCCGGCCTCTGTGTGTACTGAGAATGATGTCTCCGCTGTTTGCACGCCCATAGACCCGCGCCACCCGGATGGCCCCAGGAGGGAGACAGGTTTCCAAGACAGCACTGAACTTCGAGCCCTGAAAGCAGAGCGGGCAAAGCTAACCCTGGCATTGTGGGTACTAAGTTTACAGACCATTCCCATGTCCAGTCTCAGCTCTCAGCAGTCTCTCTGGCCCTGGGGGGCAGGAAGAAGACCGAGGGGGAGGGAGTTCCAGTGCCTGTGGAACTCTGGGGCGTTCATTGAGAGTCTGATCTCTAGACCTGGCCTCCCCCGCTTTGAGCCCCAACTCTGCTAGTGACATGCTGGGTGACACTGGGCCAATGACTTCTCTGCGCCTCTGTTTCCTTGGCTGTCAAACCTGGTGGTGGTGGTGATAATGGCGCCTCCCTCATGAGATTTGGGGAGCATTAAGGAAATCAACACGGGTGTATCAGGTGGCACATATTGAGATTTGTGATTGAGATTTGGATACAAGTTAGAGATTTTGTTACCTTCAGTGCTTGGGCCTGGAGGAGGCCTTTGAGGTCCCTTTGAGCGGTGACAGTCACTGATTCTCTGATTAGTGTGGTTTGGGCGGGGGTGGGGGAAACACAGAAGGTGTGAATTGGTGAGTGGGAGAGGTAGAGGAGGCTGGCAGTACGCAAGAGGGTGCAGGGTCCGTCATGCAGGCCTGTCACAGTGACTCTTCATGTGTGGTCCTGATGGGAAATTCCCAGCTGAGAACAAACCTGTGATTGACACACAGCCGGGGCCACTCTAAGGGCGGGGACAGTTTGGGTGCTGGGACCCGGACCCTCTTCCCTGACTCACTGACAGCTACCAGGACTAAGAAGTCAGGTGGATAGGTCTGCTTGTTTCCTCTACTTCTCACCCCTTGATTTTATCTGAATGCCGGGAGATGGCTTTCCCAAAAACCCAGGAACACCATAGGGTTCTGACAGTAAGACTGCAGGTGTGAACCAAGAAAGGGGTGGAAAGGAAAGCAGGTCACGGCTGTCTCCTGCAGGGATTAGGGCCCAGCGTGCCGCGCTGCCAGGCCAGCATCCTTTTCACACAGTGACTATTTTGCTCCTTCCTCTCTTACAGTGAAGTTTGTAGATTCCCACAATCCACCTACTGTGTAATTCCGTAGCTGCCATGGAGGAAAAGGCAGAATAATATATCATACATGTAGGGATGAGACTTGAAAACGTAAATGTTGGAATGAGACTACTTCTACCAGCTAGACGATGCCCTCTGTGCAGAAGCCCCGTGACAGCTGCAGAAAGCCCAACAAGCGGGCTTAGAACAGGACTCAAGGCCTGACAGTGGGTGGCCTCGCCATCAACGCCGTGATTTTCTGAAGATGTGAAAACTCTTGGCAAAGTGTGGAGCATTTTTTTTCTTCTTTTTTGTAGTGCTGGATATCAAACCTGGGGCTGTGCACCATTCTAGGGAAGTAGTCTACCACTCAGCCCCAGATTTACATAAAACTGCCTTTCCTTCTGGAAAGTTGAAGAGATATTAAAAATGCCCCAAATTTGCCTTTGTTATATAAAACTGAATTAGGTTCATCATGGGGTGGAGAATTTTTATAAACAAAATCCAGCCCCTCAGGAAAAATACGTTCCTCCTGGCCCTGTGCAGCCCTGATTGTTTGCACCTCCCTGCCCCCCGGTCATGCAGTCCAGCCCTAAACACCAACAGTACCACCCCGGTGCTCCGTTGGCCACGCACCGCCACAAAACCCCAAATTGCCCTGTAGGAGGCAGCCACTGGTCTAGGCAAAACTGAGACTAAACTGTCATTAACTGGGTGAAAGGGAACATGAGCACCGCAGGTGGGAAGTCCTGGTGCAGGCCTAGGGGACCGCTATTTGCGGAAGGGTTAGATGGCATCTTGGCCAGTGTTGAGAAAACCCAGAGGTCCCCTGAGACCCATGCAGCTCCTGTGGGTGGTGCTTGTCACATAGGAACCCAGCGGCCCAGGAGCGTTCCTGAGGCCGCCCTGTCTGGCCTGGCTGAACTTGCTGGTTGGGCCGAGGGGGCCTGGGCCCTGCAGGAATGTCTGGGGCTGCTCAGTGTCCCAGGGAGCACCTGTTTCCCAAACGTGGACTTCTTCCTCCAGCCAGGGCCACCGTTCAGAGTTCAGTGGTCTGCAGCCCCTGGGTTCGGGGCTGAGCGCACATTTGCCAAGCTCCCTGCAAAGAGATGTCCACCTCCTTTGTCCTCAGCTTCCTGCTCCAAGAGGAGAGATGGATGGGGTGGTGGGCAGAGAGAGCGCTAGGTAGGACCGGAGAGAAAGGAGGGAGACCCAGAAAGCTGGCGTTCTCCCACTCCTGGTTCTTGGGGCCCCTCCCCTCCCCCCCGTCCACTCTGCACTCCCAGCACCCTGTCCTCTTGATACCCTCTCTCTTCTCCTTAGATGCTTGGGAAGGCTGGCGACCTCAGGGGTGGCGTGTGGTTGGTTACCTTGTGTCGGGAGGTGGTTCACACTCTGAGAGCCCTGTGGAAGGCAGGCTGCTGCACGTTCTAACCTGTCTGGGTTCTGTCTGGATGCTGTGTGACCTCGCCAGTTCCCTGCCCCTCTCTGAGCCTCAGTCTTTGCTTCTGTAAAAAGTGAGCTGTGATCTCTGCTCTTAATTCACAGATGTCTCTTGAGCACCTACTCTGTGCCAGATCCTATTCTAATGGGCTGGGGACACAGTGAACGCAACAAAAATCCTGGCCTCCAAGGCAGCTTAGAGTCTAATAGAGGGAGACAAAGAAAAATAAATAAATTGGATGGATTATTAAAGGTGATGGGCACTGTGGGAGAAATTCGTGCAGCACAGGGATTGAAGAAAGCGGGGAGAGGGAGCCCTGTGAGGCTATAGATTGAGCAGCTTCCATCATAAATAAGGCACAAAGGATTGCAATATGCGACGACACTCCCTTAAACAGCAAAATGTGATGAATGTGCTGCTTTGTTTAACGTATTAAGTAACAAGATCTAGGAATGGTTCTGATGATGGCCATGACTGCGAGGTTGTGACACGCATACAAGGTATTCAGAGAAACCTGAAAGGACCGCCGTGTGCTTTGTGAATGTCTGTCCCGTCCCTGGCAGCAAGGTCACAGGTGTGGCCCAGAACACCTCTGTGGTTTGCGGCCTGAGCTCTTGCCTAAGACAGGCTGCATTTCAGTTAGAGGCTGGAGACAATGCCATTGCAGTTTTTCTTCCTATCCAGTTACTGGTCTGCTCAATGCTAAGCGTTCTTCTTGGAGGCCACGTTTAAAATGTCTGCTTATTATTGTTTTTATTATTTTGGTGTTGGGGATGGAACCCAGGGCCTGGTGCTTACTAGGCAAGTTCTCTACCGCTGAGCGATACCTGCAGCCCCCAAAATGCCTCTTGGAGATAAAGTGACCAGGAAAAGCTCCCAGAGAAGGTGACTTTTCAGTTCAGACCCAGAAGTGTAGCTGCGGCCAGGCTGCTGCTGCAGGGAGTGGGTGTGCCTTGCCCTTCAGTGTTCGAACTCGGGCTGCTGGGGCTCCATGGTCCTAAACTCCCCGTCAGCCTGGCCCAGAACCAAAGAGGGTTGGCAGAGTGTGGGAAGGGGGAGTTCAGAAGTTAGGGACACCTCCATCCCACCCCCAGGGAGTGCCTGGCTGCTCGGAGGGAGAGAACCTGGGAGGGAAGTGACCTCAGAGGGAAGGAAGGCAGCAGAGGGCAGGCATATCCAGGGAGTGGGTAGCAGCGAGTTGGAGGCCACCTGCCTTGCGTTTCTCTGGACAACCTGTACTTTCTTTTTTTTGTTTGTTTGTTTGTTTCCGGTACCAGGAATTGAATTCACATCATGCTTGCCAGGCAATCGCTGTGCTGCTGAGCTAAATCCCCAGCCCCAACCTGCACTTTCTGTTTCTACAAGTCATGCTAAGACCCTGAGAGTGAGGGCCTGGGTTTATTCAGACTTGGGGAACCCAGGGGCAAGTGCCTTAGTGTTCCTGTCCAGGCCTCCAGCTGTTGGCTCAGGAGGCATCAGAGAAGCCCGGCTCGTTCCCAGGTTCCCAGTGGAACCACAACTGTCACACTTGAGCTTTAAACCCCCTTGTGTCTCAGAAGCCCTCGGGCTCTTTGGCATGGCCCCTGTGCCCGGCTGGTTTAATTTTATTGAGGCTTGTTCTGTTTCTGAAGCTAGAATTTTCACTTGAGTTCTTGGCCAGTGAGTACCCAGCTGTGCAAAAGGAACCATGAGACCGTGCTCCGGCCTGAGCTTCACACCCGCCTGGCCCTGGAGCCTGTCTGCAGCCACCAGAATAGTAGCCTGTGGCAGGTCGGAGGCAGGGGTCTACCAGGTGCAGAGGAGGGAGGTGAAGCCTAATGTGGGGATCAGTGCAGCACCCCCAACCTCATATAATGCAAAGCTTCAGAATATAACTGGGTAGTGGATGTCTCCTACTTTAGGTGCTAGTAAAATTGGGTTCCCCTGTGGGAAAACCCTCCACTTAGCCCACACTGACCAGCCCACACTGACCAGCCAACTCCCAGGCCAGTCACAGAGTTACCACAGACAGCAGAAGAGTCAACCTTTATCGGGTTTTTACGTGGGAAACCTGTCTCCACCTAAAAACAGAAGTCACCGGTGAGAAATAGAACTGAGGATGATGGAGAGGAGCTCAGCACCGCGGCCGCTGCCCTGGGGAACTGGCGGTCACCAAGACAATGTGACAGCATTAACCAGCTCAGTATATGGCCAAAGTGTAAAGGACACGAAGCAATAATTTGTGTTGGATTGTTATGCATAGCCATATGACAGGTTTCAGTCTCACTAATAATGGCAGAAAAGCAAAGAAAATACAGTCTGAAGATCTTCTGTCTTGATAGACACAGTGGGGGGCGGGGGGCGCGGGGGTGGCGCTGGCCCTCACCGTGCTCCTGACATGTGACGCGCTTCTCTGAGAGTCATCTCACCCCAAGAGAGAGATCAGCGCCCGACACCCCAGCCCTCACGTGCGACGCGATCACTCACCACTTCTTCGAACCTATTCTAAGGAAATAAGCAGAGATGCAGACAAAGATTTTTATAAACAGAAGGTCATTTTCATTTTATTTTAAATGGTAAAAAAAAAAAGAAAAGTATTATTTTAAAAGATTTTTTTCCCCCTCTAAGGAATTTTGAATGGAGACTTTGGAGCCAAATGTCTATCTAAAAATAGAAACAGGGTTCTGGAAATAACAGTTGTGTCTGCAAATGAAAAGTCTGCAGCTTCCAGATCAGCCCTCTTCCAGCCCGGGCTGCACACGCCAGTCAGAAACTAGCACCGGCATGGAGACCCCAGGGCTTGGAGGTAGAGAAATAAAAGATGCGGCTTCCTTGACTTGAAATATTTTGTAGCCATTAAAAAAATGAAGTTTAAGCTGGGCACAGTGGTGCACACCTGTAATCCCAGCACTCAAGAGGCTGAGGCAGGAGGATCAACCAGTTTGAGTTTGAAGCCATCCTGGGCTGTACAGTGAGTTCAAGGCTGGTCTGAACAACATAGTGAGAGCATCTCCACAAACAAACAAAAATATGAGGTTTACGAAGAACTTTTAACGACTTTGCAAAGTGTTGCTGATCTGATGTTAAATGAAAGAAAAGGGGGGGCATAAAAATATATTTTAGTGCTACTGGAACTGTGTAAATATGCAGACCTGTACAGAGGGTTGGAAGAGAAAATCCAGATGGTAACGATGTTTGTTTCTGGCTCATGGAACTGTGTGTTGGGGGGGGGGGTTCTTCTCTCCTGTGTCCTCAAATTTTTCTACAAAGATTACTGCTTTGAAAGAAATAATACTAACATATATGCAATATTAAGTGTGTCTCTGAAGAGTGTGAGTAGCACCAAAAAAGGCCCAAAGGCAGGGAAGGGATAAACGTGGGAGTTGGGGGTGATAGGGTTGGCCTCAGACTCCCAGGGACCTTGAATGCCAAGCCCACCAATTTGAACTTCATTCACCCAGAGCCCCATCTTCTAGGCTCAAAGGGGAGAAATCTGCCTCTTCTAAAACGTCAGGGGTTCTTAATGGAAGTACAGGTAGGAGACCAGGGTGTTGCAAAAGCGCCAGGAGCCAACTTCCTGCCTTTATCTCCCCAGGGAAGAGTTTCACACTGACCATCACTGTGTTCACCAACCCCACCCAAGTGGCCACCTACCATCGAGCCATCAAGGTCACCGTGGACGGGCCCCGGGAGCCCAGACGTAAGTGCCACTGATCCCCTAAGCTCCAGGCTGGGGTGGGAGGCAGGGGAGGTGGGCAGGAAGGTCAGGCAGATGACCCTGGGTCCCTGGAGTGCTGGTGGGGCTGCGGTCCTCAGCTCCGCAGCCCGTGTGCCTGCCGCAAACCCTGAACCCTCTGGGCTTAGCTCCGACTGAGAGGCCAGCTGGGGGCCTGAGACTAGATGGCGGAAGCAGCTGGGGGAGCCCTCCCTGAGGGATGACGGCCCAGTGGGGGCCAGCAGCGGGGACAGGGAAAGGAAGAAGATGGAGGAAGCTGCGGATACAGGGTGCGTTTCGGGTGGAGGTTGGATCAGGTGTGCTGTCCATGCCAGCTTCCTCTGCCAGTGGCCGAGGGATATGTGTGGCAGGGAGTGATCAAAAGAGAAGAGTGAGGCCAGGTCCAGCTGTGAGGCCAGGCCCCCTCCTCGGAAACCCTTTGGGTCTTAGCATGTGACTTGCTCGAGTCACAGAATTCTATGCACTCTGGCACCCAAACCCCCACAAATGAGACCAGGAAGGCGGATTTGATTCTGTAAATAGGTGCTCAGCGCCTCCTGTGTACAGGGAGTCCTGATCAGTCAAGGCGAGTTTGCGTTTAACTCCTGCTGCCCACCGAAGGCCCTGGAGTCTGCAGATCAAGGCTGGAAAAACTGGAGGGGAAGCTTTGGTCTGTGTTGGCTGGATGAAGAATGAGTGAATAAATGAAACAGAATCAACACACCAGCTCAAGGGACTGGCTGCTTCCTGAGCTTGATCCTAGAGCTCCTACCTTTGCAACCCCCACCCCAGGACTGCTTAGCCTGTGTGTTGAGGGCTGGCCTGCACCCCTTTGTACGTGCAGGGCTTTCAGTTGAGAAAACGTTTCGTGCTTGTTTTCACATGGGGTCCTCATACAGCTGAGGCAGAGGGTCACCCTCACTGCAGGGAAGAGAGGGCCTGTGCCTATGCCCTGTGGGGTCTCGCACATGCCCCGCGAGGGAAGCGCGTCCCAGAGGCAACCTCCCACTCACTGAGCAGCCTAGGACAGGCTCCAGGAGGACAGCCTGGGACAGGCTCTTCCCCTAGTGCCCGGGAGGCTCGGAGCTGGGCCAGGTGGCCCTGGCAGAGCTTCCCTCGGGGACTCTCGGCGTCACCTCCTCTGGCCGTCCTGAGCTCCCACTCAAGGTCAGCCAGGACTTCTGACCAAATTCCTTCCTGTTTCTTCCCACTGGGATCAGACCCGGATGGCTTCGTGCTCTGTTCTGGGCTTCGGGACCCCAGGACAGTGCTATCTGCTTTTTGGCCTCAGTTTAATCATCTGTGAACTGGGTGGGTGAGCCCAGGCATCTCAAGGTGGTGATGACTGGGAAGCGTTTGTGCCCTGTAGGCCACCAGGGTGCGGAGAGTAGGTGCTGAGCCAGCCTGCCTGACTGTGGGCCTCAGGCAAGACACTGTCGTGCCTCAGTTTTCTTGCCTGGAAAGTGGCTTTCCCCAGTCGCTACCTCATAGTGCTGTTGAGGTAAAGTGCATACAGCACCTTGCACACCGAGCGACTGGTTCCTTTATCCAGGACTTTATCCCCATATGATCTTGGGCAAGTCACTGACCGTTCTGGGCCTCAGACCCCTTCTGCATGAAGTGGGATGGACACCTGTGCCCTGCAGGCCTGGCGATCTTGGCGACATGTGAGTGGTTCTGGCAGACAGAAGGTTCTCGAGAGTCACTGGGTCCCTGCTTTTCTGGTCTCCTTGGCACTCCTCCCCTCCCCCACACTGTCAGCACCATCATAATCGGTGGCAGCTTCCCCAGGGAGCTGCAGGGTGGCTCCCGGCACCCAGCCTGGTCACAGAGGCATGGTCATGGAGGGAGGGCACGCGTGCTGCGAGCCCCAGGCAGGACCCAGATGGACGGGAGCCGCAGTTGGGTGTAGTGTAAGGATGTGGCGGTGAGGGCCACTCTAAAGAAAGGCACGTGACGGGGGCCTGGAGCGTGCTAGGAAAGTCCCAGGGGTCCATGCCGTGTCTGTGGCCTCCGGGCTCAGCCTGCCCAGCCCAGCACCGTCCATCCTTCCCTCCCGAGGCCCCCCGGTGAGTGCAGAGGCTCAGCCCTGCCCTGCAGATGCCCTGGGGCATCCTCTGCCTGCGCTTCTCTCCTGAGGTCCTCCAGGCCTGAGTGGCCTTTGGGGGTGAGCGGGTAGGGGCAGGGGTGGCACAAGACAGGCAGCTGATGGCGGGGAGACAAGCGGAGGTGGGGAGGGGCCGGTTCCTCCAGATCCCCCAGATCCCCCGTGCGTAAGGCCCACTTACTGCTGGCCTCCAACCTGGGACTGTAGACAATCCTTTCCCTTTCCTGGCCTCAGTTTCCCATCTCCAAGAGCGGAAAGGTCAGCTCCACAGCTGCTGGGTGGTGAAAGGCCCAGCACGCCAGGCTGTGGGCAAAGTCTCTGTGAATCAAGCCTCAGCAACCAGGAGGTGGCAGGGAGACAGAGCACTGCCCTCTGTGAACTTCAGGGCTCCTGGGGCTCCCCCAGGGGCTCAGAGGCCCCACCCGCCGTGTGCAGGTCTATAAACAGGGATGGTGCTTGTGTCCGTTCGGGGGAGCTGTGACATTCGGTGAGTTTCGGGCGCCTGCCCCACAGGAAGTGCCCGGCAGCCCTCTGGACCCCGGGAGCTCTGCACCCCGGGAGTTCCTTTTGGGGCTTTTCTCCTGCTTTGCGGCTCAGCGCCCTGTGAGGTCCGAGCCGGTGTGGGGTGGGGCGGGTGCCGCGGAGCCGCTGGGAGCACAGGAGCAGGGTCTGTAGCTCCCCAAGGCCCGCCTGTGGGTTCTGTGGCTAGGTCGTTCCCCTCTGGTGCCCTGCAGAGCGTGCCCGGCCTCCAGAGGGGTGGCCAGCTGGCCTGAGGCTGGCTTGGTGGCTTCCTGCCTGTGTGGCCTCGGTTTCTGAGGTTCTCAATGCTGGTGTCCCTCAGAGTCGCCGGGGGCTGGTGAAAATGCAGGTTGCTGAGCCGGATCCAAGATGGGGCAGGAGGCGCTGCCGGTGCCGGGCAGTGCTGGTGGTGACCGCAGTTTGGGAATGGCTTACCCCATCCGCTGGGCTTAGCAGGTGCTGGTATTGAAAGGGTCACACCCAGGTTCTTGATCCTCCCTGCGGCCCAGGGGAAGGGAGCTAGCATCCTCCCATGGCCCCTTCCTCCCCAGAAGGTACACGGAGTGATTCCCACAAATATTTTCCTGGGCATCTACCCTGTGCCAGGCACTGTTCCACATGCTGGGGACACCACCGTGAATCCAGCCAAATGGGTTTTCACCTTCCTGGGCCTCAAAGTCCAGAGGGGAGAGGTGGAAACAGGTCCTGCTGTCCCTGTGGTCCCAAAGGCCCCACCCAACCTGTGCCAGTGACTCTCCTGCACTCTCTTCCTTGTTCACCCAACTCTGGCCACCCTAGCTTCCTGCCAGGCACACTGCTGCCTCAGGGCCTTTGCACTGCTGCTCCTTCTGCTGGGAACACTCTTCCCTAGCTGCCCTTGGATGCGTGACTCGCTCCTTCCCACCCTGACATGTTCCCTCAGCCTTCTCAGTGGCCTCCCTGCTTCCGGTTGCACACACAGCACTCTTGCCTCCCCTCGTCCTCCTGGCAATTCTCTGTCTCAACTGCTTTATCATCCAGGGTGCTGTGAGGTTCTCTATTTTATTTCATTTATTGTTCATCTCCCTCCACTTTTCTATATGCTCCATGGGGTAGGGGTTCTCGTCTGTTTTGCCAGCAGTGGTGGTGACCCTGGGCATACAGACAGCAGTATGTAGTAGGTGCTTAGTAAACACTTCGTTAATTTGGAGTAGCAGAAATCCTATGGAGAAGAGTGGAACTGGGGGGAGGCTGAGGGCGGAGGAAGGGCCCCCCAGGAGGTGACAAGTGACAGACGGCTAACAGCCCCTGTGGCTGCTGGGGGACCTGGCATGGTCTGGAAGAATGACCAAAGCCTGCAGCTGCCCTGGAATCCCCGATGTGGCTGCAGTTTTGTCCTGGGCTGAGGTGTGGGGAAGCGGAGGGCAGGAGGTGGGCCTGGGCTGGGGAGAGGCCACTGCTCCTGGCCCCCAGGACCCAAGACCCCCACAGCCCAGGAGTGTCCCCTGAGCCGGGCACCGGCCTAGAGGAGCCAGGGGATATGGCCCAGCAGGAGGGAAGGGGTTAACCTCAGACCTCCCGGGTTCCCCTAATCAAGCCCAGGCCAGGCCTAGAGGGGAGGGAGCTGCCTCCTGCCCACTGGCCCCCTGCCAGCCCGTTTCCCTGCCCAGCCACCGAGGGCTTTCATCTGCTCACAGGGGGCCGATTCACAGCGGACCACCCTGGGCCAGCACCCGCCTGCCACTCTGCGCGGCTGTTCCGAGTCCGGTGTAAATCTCCTGACAGGCCGCAGAGCGCTGGGCCGGCGCCCCACCCACAGCCGTGCAGACAGTGGCTGCTGTGTCTGGGGCGCGGCCTCCCCAGAAGTGGCATCAGATGGGTGAAGGGCCGGTCGGTCGTCGGGCTCACCCTGTTGCCTGGCCGGCAACTCTATGTCGTGGCCCTGCGCGGCTCCGCAGCTCCCTTCTGTTTCCTGCTCTTCCCACCTGGGGGTCAGCTGCTCAGCCGGGCTCCTGCCAGGTGGAGCTCGTGGCCAGGTGACCCGGCTGTTCTCCCTCGGAGGTCTTCGGAAGCGCAGAACTTATGCCAGCTGGCCGCTCAGGTCTGGATCTCACGGTGTGACCCTAGGTGCCTCCCCCTTGCTGTCCATACAAGGGGGCGAGGATAGCAGTATCTCAGAGCGCTGTGGCCCTTGGAGATAACGCATGTGACCCACCTGGCACAGTGCCTGGCACACCATAGACACCGCTGGAACGGTCACACTCCTACCCAGGGGTGTGTGTCGGGCAGCACGGAGCAGGAGGGGTTGACCCTGATGGCCTCTGGGTTCTCCCCAGAAGCACCAGGCACCTGGTACGTGCTGGGACCTGTGCTGGCGGGACAGGGATAATGAGGGATGCCCTGAGGACCGTAGTTAGGGAGCCTCGGGCCTGGAATAGGCAGTGTCACCCAGCCTGAAGGGCCCCCATCACATGCCCAGGGCTCTACCGCGCCACTGGATTTGCTGAAGAGGAGTTACTGCCTCAGCCTGGGGCCCTGGGCACCCGTGGATGTTTAATTCTCACACCTGCCTTCACCCTCAGAGATTCAGTTTGACAGACGGGACAGCCAGCGCCCAAAGGAGAGAAGGATTTGCCCAGGACCACAGGGGTGACTGGCTGCACCCAGGTTTGGGCTTGGGGATGCTGGGCTCTCTGGAGACACAGGCTGGGGTCCGCCCACCCCTAGTGAGAGTGTTGGTCACTAAGCAAAGCTGTATGGGAGGAGTGTGTGCGATGCGAGCCCGCTCAAAGGCCGGGCCCCTCGGGCTGGGGGCATCACCCCCTCACTGTCCACCCTTCCCCCGCCCCTTCAGCGCTGTAGTTTCAAAGCTTTGAGCTCTGTCCTCAGCTCATCCATACCTTTGGGGGTCAGACAGGATGATAACTGCCTGGCGGATGTGGAAACTGAGGCCCTGAGAAGGAGAGGGACTTGGTGGGTTATAGCAGGATGTGGCAGAGTCTCACACTCTGCACCCTGAGCTTCAGAGTGGGACAAGAGCCCCTGCTGGAGCCCACTGAGGCCTCTCCTGGTCCTCTGCCCAGCCCCATCCTGGTGCTGCGGAGAGCAGCTCTGTGCCGTGGCTGAACCTGATTTGCAAACTCCAGGCCCTTTTCCCGAGAGACGGGCTCCGGGGAGGGCAGGCGGCCGGATGCCCTCTGTGTGCCCTGAACACGTCCAAGACCATCCTCAGGCCTCAGCTTCCTCTCCTGTGAGGCGGGGACAGCAGCAGACCTCTCTCAGGAAGAGGCTGCACGGGAACGAAGGCGGTGGGGTGGGCAGCTCAGGCTCCGCCAGGGAAGAAGCGCTCAGGAAGCAGGGGCTGCAGTCTTCGTGTTTCTGCTCCTGCGGCTCCTGGGGCTCAGTGGTGGGAGGAAGGGGGCTTCCTGGCAGGGGCTCCTGGTCCGGGCCTCACAGGACGGGAGAGCACTCCTGGCAGAGACTGTCCTGTGCTGAGGCTCTGAACTAGGGGCAGAGAATATTCTGGAAGCTGAGCACAGGAGTTGCGTGAGGTGTGGGGACAGGGCCCTGCCTTCTGTCTGCCGTGAGGTCCCGTGGCCGGTCTGACCAGTGGTGAATCCTTGCAGTCCTCAGTCAGGGACTTTCAGAGGGAGAGTGCCTCAGTGAGCAAGCCATGCAGAGAGGAAACTGAGGCACTAGTAAATGGGGACAGCCCCGCCCAGCTCTCGGTGCAGAAACTGAATGAAAGAGGCCCTTTCTGCGGCCCATCTCCTCTCCCCAGGCACAGGCACTTCCGTTCCGTCCACCCCAGTGTGAGGCCGGGCCCCGTGGCTTGGAGACTCTCAGGCGCCCTGGCCGTGTGGGGCTTCCTGGGCTCCCCTCCGCCCCTCCCAGGCAGTGGCTTCTGTGCTCCACAGCCACAAGGAAGCATCCCGAAGTAGAGGGAAGGTGCTTCTGTTCACATCGGGGAGTGCTCGCTCTGGGCTGGGGTCCCTGGTTCACAGCCCCGGGCCAAGGCCCCCAGAGCAGTGGGCTTGCGCTGCAGCCTATGGCCCCATCTCAACAGTAAGAGCAAACAGGAAAGTCAGAGGAGGAGCCCTGGAGCTGGGTGTGAATCCTGCCTGCTGTCTTGGTTGTGTGTTCCAGACACAGGTCACCAGCATGCTGGTCTTTAATCCCGCCTCCTGGGGGCTCAAGCAGGGGTAGCAGTGACCTATGTGGATAAGAGGGAAGCGTCTGCAGACCCTATGGGACAGGGACCCCTAAGGGCAGCGTGATGGGGACACCACAGCTTGGGGCAGGGAAGGGGGTGCAAGTTGAGGGAGGCCCCAGGCTGGCTGTGACCCCGCCCTCCTCCCACTGGCCACGGAAGTGTCTGTAAACGCTCTACAGGGTGTGACTCAGAAACAGGGGACTTTATCCACCAGTGACAATGACAGTCCTGAGGTTTTGCACCAGCTCTGGTGGAGCCCTACTGGCTCGCTTGAAGCTTGTGGTTGACAAAGACACCCAGATCCTGCGCGCCCAAGCTGCCGGCGGGTCGGTCTGAGGCGTCCGTGGCCATCCGGCAGGCCTGCCTGTCGAGGTTGCTCTGAATTCATTGGCCCCAGCTTCTCCACACTTCCCTGCCACTCCGAGAGTCCTCAGCAGCCAGGCAGCCTTGTTTCCCGCAGGGCCTGCTGGGGCTGAAGACCCAGCCTGGCCCAGGAAGTGGCCGCGCGGGACACACCATCCTCCTCCCCAGCCCCCACCTGTGCCCCCGCCTCCCCGCGGTCACCACGCAGCTCCAGCTCCACAACGGCCCCAGCCCACGCTTTCCCGCTGGCTGCTGAGGGTCTGGGGGCTGAGGGGCCAGAAGCGGGCCTGGCCAGAGGGGCAGTGCTCCCCGCCCCGCCGCAGAGTCCCGTCAGCTCCCAGCCCGGGCCCTCATCAGAGCAGAACGTGGGTTCCCTGGTTCTTGATGACCCACCAGGCCTCTGTGGCCCCCAGGAGGTCCTGGCTCACTTCCGAGGCTTCCAGTGGCCACTTGAACTTGTGGCCAGATATGTAGGGGGCCGCAGGTCCCAGAATCTTTAGTGTCCCCATTTTGAAAGTCAGAAATAAGGGCCATCCTGAGGCTCCAGCTCTGTCCCCTCCTTCCCACCAGAGCTCCCCAGTCATCCTACACCTACCCAGTTCTCTGGAAATCACTTGTCCGGCCCCAGGAAGAACAGTGGAGTCCCAACTACTTGTCTTCGCTGTCAGTTTTTAAAAATCACACGTTACTCCAGACCCAAGACCTCAAGCAAACTTCTCCCTTTTGCTGCTTCCGCGCACTTCTCTAATGGGGCTCACGTCCAGGAAATTCCACCACCTTTCTGGCAGTGTGACCTCAGGCAAGCTCCGTACCTCTCTGGTTCGCAGTTCTCTTGTCTGTCAAAGAGGGCCGGCTGCCTCCCTCGGGAGTAATGGAGGCAGAACAGGCGGGAGAGTGCCACCCTCCACGGTGCAGGCTGTTCCTGACCCCTGTCCCGGAGAAACCCTGGGCTCGGGGAAGTGGGAAGAGGGCTGCTCCCAGGGCTAAAAGAGGCAACTTGGGGAGCAGCTAACGTTCATGGAGGAGAGCAACAGAGACGTGAACGGCACTCCCAGGGGAAGAGGTCAGCCAGTGGCCCAGCAGTGCCTGCGCGCCATCCCAGGCAGCTGCGTTCCTGTGGGCTGGTGACTCCCCACCTCAGGGATAAAGAAACAGCCCGTCTAAAGGGCTTGCCATTCAGAGAGTGACGGAAAGACACACCCAGGCTGAGAGCATCCTTAAAGCTCCCTGGGAGCCTTCCTCTGTGTTTGCCAGGCTGGTCCCCTTCTGAGGAGGGGCCTGGGGAAGTCAGAGAGGCTGGCTGCTATGCCTTGGTTTTTGCAGATTTCATTTCTAAGTGCTGCCTGTGGAATATAAAGTGATTAACTGAAAAAAAAAAAAAAAATGCATGCGTGTGTGTGAGAGACAGCGCCACTGGGAAAGGTCCCGCAAGCTTGATGTCATTCTCCAGAGTGCCATCAGGTTGCAGGGGGCAGAGGCACGGCCATTCTGACCCTGCCAGCACTCTGGACCTGGGAATGGAGGCTGCGTGCCTTGGGGCGGGCCAGGAGAGGGGTGGTGGGCGATGCTGGCAGTGCTGTCCTGTGTAGCGCCCCAAGCTGGATGCAGGGTCCTAGAGAAGCCCTCTGTCCTCTGCCTGGCGTCCTGGTGCAGTCCCCTCTGTCAGAGGCCGGGGGCTGGAACAGCTGGCAGGGCCTTCCCTGGACCCTCTTGTTCTTGCAGACATGGGGTGGAGGGCAGCGTATGCCTGGCTTCTCTCCCTGCCCACCTCTGGGACCTGCTTAAGTCACTATTCCCATGCGTGTAGCTTCAGTTTCCCCTTCTGCCAAACAGTGTGCTGTAGAGGTTGGGGTGACAGGCTTTGGTTTGAATCCTGAGCTCATATCTTTTTTTTTTTAATGGTACTGCAAATTGAACCCAGGGCCTTCACACTGAGCTATATCCCTGGCCCTTTTTGGTTTTTTTGGTGTTTGTTTATTTTGAGACAGGATCTCACAGTGTAGTGTAGGCTGGCCTTGAACTCACTGTGTAGCCGAGGTTGGCCTCAAACTCACTGCAGTCCTCCTGCCTCAGCTTAGAGTGCTGGGATTGCAGGCTTGTGCCACTGAGTTCATATTCTGACTTCACATCTTACTGGCCGAGTGACCGGGAGGCCTGGAGTGGCCCCTCCTATGGTATGAGAGTGATTATTCCTGCCCACGGAGTTGAGGTGAGACCGTGGCGTCTAGCTACCACCCTCTGTTCAGGAAGTCTCCTGAGAACCCCAGAGGGAGCTGCTAGTGGTGACGCCGGGGTTCTCCCTGTAGAGGCCCAAGGCTAGACATCGAGCAGAATTTCCTGGCAGTAAGTGGCACTTCTGTGCCCCCTGAGGCTCATAAGCTCCATGTGCTCCACAGGGCACCGGCAGAAGATAGAAGACCAGACTAAGGTGTTCCCTGACCGCTTCGGGGACCTGGAACGACTGCGCATGCGGATGACACCGAGCACGCCCAGCCCCCGAGGCTCACTCAGTACCACGAGCCACTTCAGCAGCCAGGCCCAGACCCCAATCCAGGGTAAGTGGGGCAGGGGTGGTGGGTGGAGGACCGGAATGGGCGGTCCGTGGGCCCCCGTCAGAGTTCCTTCCAGACATCACTCACTGCCTTTGTTTCATGGAAGAGGCAGCCGGTGCCCTTTGCTCCCTCAGATGTCTAGACCTTCATTCAGTCACTCTGCAAACACACATGGTGCTGAACCCCAGTGATAAGCCTGAGCAGACAGAGCCCCTGCACTCCGAGTCGATCCCTCCTGGGGGAGGTGGGGTGAATCCTCCAGTACCTGTGTTAAAACTGAACACGATGTGTCCACAGAGCCAGGAGCAATGCGTCCCCGCTCTGTCCACAGCACCCCTCCCTCAGCCTCCGCATTCTCACAGGAAGTGGGGTGGGGGCGGGGGTCCCTGCCCAGGGATGAGCTGATGTCCAGATAACATTACTGTACTCAAATAAATTTCAGACACTGAAAAGTGAGGTGCCAGCCCTGGGCAAGGGTCGGGGGGCGCGGAGGCGCCTGTGCCTCTGTGCCGTTGCCTGGAGGAAGGCAGTAGGCACGGCCACAGCTGACCTCGGGCAGGTCCTCCCGAGCAGAGACGACTGGCCCATGACCAGTTCAA
This sequence comes from Chinchilla lanigera, assembly GCF_000276665.1. Taxonomy (NCBI): domain Eukaryota; kingdom Metazoa; phylum Chordata; class Mammalia; order Rodentia; family Chinchillidae; genus Chinchilla; species Chinchilla lanigera. The sequence goes on along the minus strand of NW_004955452.1, from coordinate 4,586,530 downwards.
GGCCAGCAGGTGGACGCAGAGCCGAAGCGGGACTCTGCACAGAGCGGGGCGGCTCTCAGCTGCAGGCCAGGGCAGAGGCCACGGCCCGATCTTCTCAGTTCAGCAGGACCTGGCCAGAGCCCATTTGGCAGATGAGTGCATGGAGGCTGAAGAGGTTACGGCCACCCTTGGGTCATAGAGCCCGTCAGTGTCCGGGTCCAAAGTCCCCATCCTGTTCTGTGCTTCTTCAGGCCTGAGAAGGGGCCCAGAGCAGGGAGAACCCAGGGTAGAGTTGCGGATGGCTCCTGCCTGTCCCCGACCTCCTCGCCCCTCCACCTGCTGTGCTGACCTGGGCCCGCTGGAACCTTGCTCAGAGAGGGCTGGTCCCGGCCCTTGCCATGTGCCAGGCTTGACGCACCACTGCAATGCAGAGAAGGTGCCTCCATAGTAACCCAGGCTCAGGAAGCGGGTCCCCAAGGGGAGGAGCAGCCTCTCTGAGCCCATGGCCCTGGGGAGCTCCGGGGTGGGGGTCTGGCCTAAAGAGGTGCTGGGAGGTGGGCAGCCAGTAGCAGCCCCTGCTCCTGTCCTCCACAGGCCAGCATCAGTCAAGTTATAGGAGCTCACCATTCTGGGTCTTTCCCTGCCTTCGGCCAGGCCAGACTAACAGTGTCGGGGCCAGGCCAGGGAAGCCCAGCATCAGCAGGGGTGTGCAGCAGCTTCCTGTCCACCAGCTATCATGGAAGGAGAGCCACGTCCTCCCCTGTACGACTGGGAGGGCATGGTTTGATCAGTACCCATGGGAGCCTAAGCCTCCACCTGGGCAGTGAGGAGAGGAGGTCCAGTCCCACGGGGCGGAGCTGATGCAGTTCTCCTGCTTCGGCATCCTGAAATGCATCCTCCCCGCATTAGCCACTCTGCAGCCGTGGCCCCTAGCAGCCCCACCTCCAGGCCTTTCTCTCATCCTTGGAGATGAGAGAAAGAGCCCTTAACACCCAGGCCAGGGAAGAGGCATGAACTTCGCAGTCAGGTGGAGCTGGCTAGGAGCTCTGGCTCTGCCTGACATTGGCTGTGTGACCACAGGCAGATCACTTACCCTCTCTGAGCCTCAGTCTTCTCATCTATCAAGAGGTCCCTCTGCAGAGGGGTATCGGCAGCCCCAGGTGTTTGGGGCCTGGCTCACTGGTGTTCCCTCCTGATGGGACCAGCCTCTGCGTTCACGCCCCATCCTGGGGATGCCCTCGGGATGCCCCACTACCACTTCCCTTTGACCCCCCAACTTTGGTCACTGGCAAGCAGTGCCAGGACCCCAGCCCCTGTGCACCCTTGCCCACGGCCCCGGGCTGCAGCCGCCTACAATGGGGGTTTCTCACTGCTCAAAGGGCTCATTCAGCCACCGCAGCGGCAGCTGGGGCAATTTGGAGAAGAAAATAAACATTTCCTTCCACTGTTGGGATTGGCTGCTGGGCAGGGGCCCGGCCGGCCAGCTTGGGTTTCCTGGGGGGCTGGGGGGGCTGAGGAAGCTGCTGGGGGCCTGAGGGAGAGCCCAGGAGGGGACAGGGCAGGGCCAGGCATCTCTGAGGGCCACACGTAGGCCCAGGGCCTCGCGTTCCCAGGGCACAGCCCGCAGTCCCTCCTGCTTCCGGCTGGGGTTCCTGGCAGGCGGCCCCGCCCCCACACCGCTCAGCACTCGGTCTCTGCCTCCTGCTTGCCTGGCTCAGGTGCGAGCTACCCTGTGTCCCTGCATGTGGGTGGGCACACGCGCCCTGATGTGCAGCTTCAGGGCTGACGGAGCAGCCGGGACCTACTAGGGAGGCAGAAGGTACCGTCTCCCCCGTAGCCAGGAGCATGCCTGTGGTCCCCCAGGCCAGAGCCCTGCCAAGGATCAGGCACCAGCTGACCTATCAGGCCCCAGGGCCCCAAGAAGTGACACGGCTCACCTGGGGTCACCTCTGCGTCAGGCGGAGATGAGCCAGAGACCCAACCCTCCATCCCCCAGCCACAGCTGGCTCCAACCTACAGGGCCAGGGGACAGCTTGGCCTCCCGGGTGCCCTCCAGGCCCCCGTTCTTTGGCGGCTGAGACAGGGAGGTTGTGCCAGACAGGCTCCCCCTGAGCCCTCATCTACAAGGAAGGCCCAGGGTGAGAGGCTGGCCTCTGTAGGCCCTGAGTGGGCCTGTCCAGGGGACCCAGAGCAGGGAGCATCACAGCAACAGCAGCAGGCAAGGGCCGACTCCCTTCTACGCACTTTAAGTGTATCAGTCAACTCAGCCCTTACAAACTGTTACATCCTAGGAAACTGATGCACAGAGAGGTAAAGTGACCTGCCCAAGGACACACAGCTACTATAGCAAGAGTCAAAACCAGGATAGCTGCCCAGCTCCAGAGGCCACACAGTTAGGCTCATGCAGGAGACAGCAGTTACCTCTTGGGTATATGTTGGGGCTCAGGACCAGAGCCCTGGGGGTTAGTACCATGCGACCCTTCATGCTTCACCCTCTCTGGGCCTCATTTTCCCATTTTCTAATCTAATGGAGTTAGATTCAGCCCCTCAGTCCATTTAAATGCCAAGGTTTGGGGAACTGTGATTACAAAACTCGAGGGTAGAGGCTGGAGCATGCTGGCCATGGAGCCCACCGAGGAGCCCGAGTCCTGGAGGAGCCTCTGCAGGGCGAGGCTGGGCACCTGTGACCCCCAAGCCCTCCGGCTGCCTTTCGTGATGCTGCTGGGGCCGATGAGGGTGGCATCTGCTCATTGCAGGGCCACCAGCGGGCTCCAGCCTGCGGGCAGCCATGGTGGCACAGGCTGGGGTGGGGGCGGCAGGCAGTTGCTGTGGCCTTAGCACCTACACCACGTGCCAGCCAGGGTTCTACCCGAGCTTGGGCAGGAGATGCATGGCTGTGGGCTTGCACGCGCGCGCGCACACACACACACGCGTGTGCCCCAGCAGGGCAGAAAGACCTCGTGATGAACTCTGGTCCTTTCTGTGCAATATCAGGAGAATCAGCCTCTCTGTGCCTCAGTTTCCTGATCTGAGGAAGTGGAGTTCAGCCCGAGTCCCACAGGGCCACTGAGACCCTTTGCACCATCCCGGTCTTCCAGCAACCCTGTGCGCAGCCTGGGCCCGCCGGGCTGTGGAGTGCACTCCCCTGCTCTGCTCCCGCTGAGGGTGGCGGTCTCCATCAGGCTGTGGCCACGCAGGCACCTGCTGTCAGGGTGGGCTCTTCGGGGTGTCTTGGCACCAGGGCCCAAAGAGCAGAGCACCAGGGAGCCCCACTGTCTCCCTTGGGGCGTGAGACAGAGCCCTGGGGTGGTCTCCCGCGGCAACTGATCCTCCTTGCTGTCGCCCAGGCACCTCGGACCTGAACCCTTTCTCCGACCCCCGCCAGTTTGACCGCTCCTTCACCCTCACGGAGAGCCGCTTCCCCGACCCCAGGATGCATTACCCCGGCGCCATGTCGGCCGCCTTCCCCTACAGCGCCACGCCCTCGGGCACCAGCATCGGCAGCCTCAGTGTGACGGGCATGCCGGCCACCAGCCGCTTCCACCACACCTACCTCCCGCCGCCCTACCCCGGGGCCACGCAGAGCCAGAACGGGCCCTTCCAGGCCAACCCGGCACCCTACCACCTCTACTACGGCGCCTCCTCGGGCTCCTACCAGTTCTCCATGGTGGCCGGCGGGGGCAGTGGCGGTGGCGAGCGCTCGCCCACCCGCATGCTGACCTCCTGCCCCAGCAGCGCCGTCTCCGTGGCCACCGGCAACCTCATGAACCCCAGCCTGGGCCAGGGTGACGGCGTGGAGGCCGACGGCAGCCACAGCAACTCACCCACCGCCCTGAGCACGCCGGGCCGCATGGACGAGGCCGTGTGGCGGCCCTACTGACCACCTGCTTGCCCACCTGCGGCCGATCGACACCCCGATGAGAGGACCCAGTGCTCCGACAGGGACCGGCCCACTCCGAGGCTCCAAGCAGCAGTGGGACTCCTGCTTCCCTGCAGCCAGTGCCCCAGGGGCCAGAGCTGCTGCGGCTCCTAGAAGACCCACCCGGCCACATCTTTGTACAGAGGGGACCCTGTCCCCAGCCCGTGTCCCAGTCATCTCATCCTCCACCCCCGCGGGAAACTCCTGCCACCTCCCCTGAACCACCTCGCTGTCTCCCGCTGGGCCCAGGCCATCTCCACCCCAGAGAAGGGATCTCACCCTCAGGGGTCGGCCCCAGCCCCAGGGAAGAGGTCCCCGACCGCAGCCAGACGCCCTGCACTGTGGGCCAGCCCGGTCTGCATTTACACCCAGTGAGTCAGAACTGGAAAGCCCCACCGGAGAGATGGGGCAGGACACCCCTGCAGGAGGGACGAGCATGCACCCAAGCAGGCCCCCAGCTCTGCTCCCCACCCTCTCTAGTGGCTCAGAGGCCCCTGGCCCGTCTCAGCAGCAGGGCCCTGGACACACCACCCTCCACGCATGTGCCCAGACCGCGACGTCCCCCTCTGGCCTCATGGGGAGTCTCCTGGTTGCCATTTGCTGAAAGAACCCGGGCGTCCCCCGAGTCCCGGCAGAAAGCACTGAGGTGTGGCGTGGCGTGGTCAGGTCTGTGCCCTGTGGCTGAGGGCCGGCGGAGCACTGCCTCACCTCTGGAGTGGCCCAGCCTCCTCTCCCAGTCCCTGCCGCATAGCTCTCTCCAACCTGTTTGCACTCCTGAACCAAAAAAGTCTTGGACAAAAAACAGTTTTTAAAAATGATTTTAGAGAAAGCAGCTTCAGTTACACATTTTGAACCCAAGCCCTGCAGCAGATAGTGTTCTGGGCTTGTGAACTACACACACACACACACACACACACACACACACACACACACACACACCCCTGCCTCCTGCCAGCGCTCTGTTATCAGGATCCCACTGCCTCCTCCCTGTCACATTCCTACCTCGGCCAGGGAACCCAGGGACCTGTGGGTAGGGGGATGGAACGCCATGTCTATGTTCTGGGACATTCGTCCAAGTGACAGGGCGGGGCCTGCTGGGCTGGGTGGGAAGTGCGAACAGTGCTGACTGTGTGACAGCCCCACCCGTGGCTCAGGCCCCCTATTCAGATGTTCCCCCCGCATCTTGCAGATGATGGAAACCCCTGCATCTTGCAGAGGGGAACACAAGGGTCTACAAGGGTCCTTGTGTCTGAGTTCTTGAGTGGAAAAGGGTGAGAAAACCAGGGTTGGATACCATGCGATTTCATAGCTTTCAGCCACATCCTGTGGATGTGGAAATCTCCCCTTCGGGGCTCCTTCTTGGTGGTCTGTGTGATGGCCAGGCTAGCCCAGCTGTAGCACAGTTAGATCCGTCCCGGACAGGTTAGGAAGCTCCGATGAACCTGCTCCATCCCTCCTGCCACCACTCCTCTTGCCCTGTTCTCACTGGAAACGGCATTCCCCATCTCTTACAATAGCGGCCAACTCCCTGCGCCCAGGGGCCCTCCGTGCCTTCTCAGGAAGCAGCTGCAAATGCACTGCCCTGCCCCTTGCCTCATTCCCTCCCACGGCTGGCAGGAGACATGCCCTGGGGTTCCCAGTGCCCAGTACTTTGTAGCCGCACCTGAGACTACCCCTTCCTGATGCCCACGCCCTGATGGCAGGACAGGAAGCAGATGGACCCCTGCCCTCTCTCATCCCCTGACAAGCAGTGATGGTGACCGGGTGAGTCTGTTTGGGTCCACAGTGGGTACGGACTTCCTGGCTGGTGAGAATGAGTCCTGATTTGCAAGGCTCACACACACACACACACACACACACACACACACACACACAACATGTAGAAAGCACAAGGAACGGGGTTTGGTACGAAGTCTGTGTAAGCGTGTTTGTGGTGGGTGCAGACCCTTTGTGACATATTGTCATGCCAAGGTGCCCAGATCTGCTGTGGTCACATCTTCCAGAAAATCGTCCCAAGCGGGGGGTGGGGTGGGGGGGTGGAGCTGCTTTGCACTATCATTTGCTTGGTGTGTTTGTGTCTCGTGCACAACCTGCTTGTACAGTAAACTGTCTGTCTTCTGTACTATTTAACTGTAAAATGAAATTTTGACTGGTTTGTTACAATAATATAACTGAGATGTGTTGAATGATCCCGTGCCAGACTCCTTGGGCTGTGTGTGTGGCCAGCGGGTGGGAGCCCCCTGCCCTCGCCCAGGGAGAAGGAGACAAGAAAAGGAGGGCGCTGAGCTGCACCTGGGGAGACACCCAGCTTGGCCTGCTTTCATCCAACTGTCAGAAATGCCACTGTGGCCTCCTGGCCCCAGGACCGCAGGCAAGTCCTCCTGGCACAGCCAGGCCCCTAGAAGAACATTAGACCCAGCTTGTTCCTGGGGCCTGGGGAGAGCCCTGCCGGGGCTGTGTTCGTGCTCGTGCAGAGCAGGCAGCCACTTTAGCACCCCTGCTTTACAGGTGAGATGACAGGTGCACCCATGGGGGCTCCTGGGCTCCCCATTTCCCTGGAGTTACAGTGGCTGAGCTGGGACCTGGCCTTATAACCTTCTTCTCATCCCAGCACGGAGCTCCACACACATGCCCAAGTGTGGGCCTGGGCCTGGCCCGTGGGATGTGTAGGGGGGAGTTTTCATAAAATAAATGTGTTTTGAGTGACATCTACTGCAAACCTAACCCCAAATTTGGCCCTGTTCAGGTGGTGGGTCAGTCTTACCCAGAGCCCAACAGGAAGTTCCCGTTCCCCAGCCAACACCTTGACCTTTGCCCACCCAGCCTGGACTGGGCCCCCAGGGCAGCAAGTTCATTATGAGCGGGATCCGGCCTGGCTGCAGGCTGACTCCGCGGGTGCCCTGGGTGGCGTCTTCCCCACAGGTGTGACCTTATCTCCCCACAGTGACCAGAGTTGGTCACCCTGCTTCTGTCCCTGTTTGCTTCGGGTCCCTTTAGGGCACGATGGCCCCTGCTCACAGCTGATGGGCGAGAGCTGTGGCCTCCAGAGCCTCTGCCTCGAGCCTCCATCACCGGTACCCGCCTTGACAAGAGGAAACCGAGACTCCCAAAGTCGCAGGCTTGGCAGTGACGGTGCACTGAGAGGAAGTGGCCTGCAGATGGCAGCACGGGCAGCCTTCAGCGAGCAGCAGGTGGCGGGAGGGAGCGCCTCTTGGGAGACGGGTGGGGAGGCCTTCCGCAGGCCCTGCTTAGACACCAAGTTTTCAGCAGAACCTCACGCCGTGCCTCAGTTCCCCCATGACAGCGCTCTGACCACATGGGTGGTCACAAGCACCCTAGAGGTCGCAGGGCTCACAACTGGTCCAGCTGCCGCTGTCCTCTGGTGTCTGAATTTGTAGCAGCTGTGAGTCTAAGCGTCCCGTGTTCTATGTATTACATTTTAATAACAGTCTTAAATGACACTAAATAAGACACAGTCATAAAAGAAATAATAGACAATACAGATTCCCCCAAAGAAAGCATGATTACTGATAATCCTAGCCCACCAAAGATAACCAATCACTGTTAATATTTTGGGGTTTACCCTCCCCAAGCACATTGAGAACTTTGCTTTTTACAAATCTCTAAATCCTTCTTAGGAATCAACATTTTTCTAGCCAGATTCATACTGTATCTAGTTTATTATTTAATATAATTTTAAAATGTTAAAACCTAGAATGAAACCACTGAAAAAATGAGATTATAGCTGTTTTCTATTTTTCTGTAATTTCCAAGTTTTGTAACCAAGCACAGCTGTCAGGGGTGTAGTAAACTTAACTTCTGGACTTTTTTTTCTTTTCTTTCTTTTTATTTATTTAGTTTTTTTTTTTATCTGAGACATGGTCTCACTGTGTAAAACAACAGGTGAACCGTAAACACATGATTCTCCTGCCTCAGCTTCCCAAGGACCTGGGATTACAAGTGTGTGCCTCAGTGCCCAGGTAATTCCTAGACTGATAAATATCCTGGCAGACGTTGGTGGTGCACACCTATAGTCCCAGCACTTGGGAGGCTGAGGCAAGAGGTTTACTTGAGCCCAGGAGTTTGAGATCAGACTTAGCAATGTAGTAAGACCCCTGCCTCAAAAACAAAAAGCAAGCAGCAGAGTTCAAGATCACACTAAAACCAATACATCTATCATTCACCAAAATGTCCCCTTTTCCAGATTGCCTTGTATGGTATATGCTGGGCTCACACTTTCTCTTTATCTTTGTAATGATGACAGCTAATACTGAGGTATGCCAGGAACTATTCTATTTCACCATGCTTAGCTCAGCCCATTGAAATCTATACTATCATGATCCCCCATTTTACAGACAAGAAAACTGAGGAACCAGGACAGAATTCCACCCTAATCCTAACAAAGGCAGAGCAATAGAGAGAAAGGTTGACTCTGAATTTCCCACCAGCTAACCAGGTGTGGTGGCTCCTGCCTGTAATCCCAGCACTTGGGAGGCTGAGGCAGGAGGATTGCTGTGAGTTCGAGGTCAGCCTGGGCTACATAGCAAGACCCTGTCTCTACATTAATTAATTAACTAATTAATTAATTTCCCACCAGCTGAAGGAACTGGAATAGGGTTGGAGTGTAGCTCAGGGGTAGAGCACATGCTAGGTATGTAGGGGGGGCCATGGTTTCCATCCCCAGCACCCTAAAATAAATAAGTAGATAAAGACATTGGAAGTTCAAAGTAAGAATAAATTTGGCTTTAGGGGGAACCGTGACATTTCTCTCATTCCTTTGTGACTCTATTTGTAACTCATGACATCAAGGGAGAAAAAGCAAAGAAGTGAGAAAACATCTGAAAACCAGAAGCAGAGAAGACAAAAGACAGAAGTAGCTGGGTGTGGCCTGAGCTCACCCATCAGGCAGGAGGCCCTAGATTCAATCCCCAGCATGGCAAACAGGAACATATTTTTGAAGAAAGGACATCCATTTATGGTCCTTCTGGCGCTGAGAGAGGCCTCTATCCACCTTTTCAAGTTGTGATTCTAGGATTTCACACAGCAGGAAACAGAAGAACAAGCATCACCGTCCGTGTACCCCTGAGTGACCCCAGTTGGTCTGCCCCCACCCCCAGGGGCTCATGGAGGAGAGGCGTCCCTGAGGGGTCCCAGGCCCTTCCTGGTGCTCACGGGAGTATCTGCCAAGGGTCAGTCTTCCCCTACCTCAAACCGGTTCTATTTCTTTTTCCATGAAAATAACTCAGTCCTAAATCACTGACGCCTGAAATTAGAAAAATACGAGGCCTGTGTTATCATAAAACGAGTTAACACAGCGGGGGCCCTCTGGGTGGTTCTACAGCCGCCCCTCCTGGTCACAGCCCCTGAAAATGCTCAGAGGGACAAGAAATTTGGTTTTCATTAGCGGCAAATGTGAGGAGTTCTGTGGCTCTGAATGGACCTTTGATTCTGGCTGGCGGTGGCCTCCTTCCAGGGCCCGGTGAGTTTTGTTTTGTTTTGTTTTTCTGGTGTAAAATGGGCCAGGCCCCTCCAGCTTATATCTCTCTGGACTACGTAGGAATTGGGAAACACCCTGGCCTCTTGACTTCTAAAGCCAGCAGCCGAGGCTGGCAGGAGAGGCAGCCGAGATCATTCCGCTTTATTGACGCTGAGCTTTTATTAAAAACGTTGTTTCCTTGAGGTCTGAGCCAGACCCAACAAGAAGGCCAGCTAGTGAGGGGCCGGCCCAGGCCTGGGGGACCTTCCCTGCCTAAAGGACAGACCCCGTGACCTGCCGTCTCCCACCCCAGTGACTGCCAGAATGGCCCATTGTTTAGGATCTTCACAGCAAATCTCATTTCTTCCCCTTCTGTCTGTTTTTTAGATGTTCAATACCATGTTTAAGTAAGCATCTATCTATTCACTGCTCAGTGGTTGGGATGGAGCTGGAGGAAGTCAGACACCATCCTTAGCCCCCTGGAGCTTTCCCCCTACTTGGGGAGAAAGGCCATAAGCAAACAAACATATTATAGGATTCCAGGTCACAATAAGTGCTATTCATATAAAAAATAAAACAGGGTGATGTGATGAAGGAAAACCAGGAGTTGCTAGGCAACCTTTTCTAAGGTCGTTCACATGGTGACCCAGGTTTGTCTGTGGGGTGTCAAGGTGATCAAAGACGCTGCTGGCAAGCCACTGATTCCCTCTCTGCAAGGTGTCCTGCTGCTCAGCCCATGCCCAGAAGGTTCCACAGCGCTGCACAAGGAGAGTGGATGGAGCATTGGCAAACCCAGGAGAAGGGTCCCTAGGGTCTTCCACAGCAAGGCACTCATCCCCTTTTGAGGACTTATCTCCTCCGCCTGTTGCTGGACCCCATGGAGATTCTGCCTGACCCCCAGGCCTGAGCCACTCCACCGGCCGGGCTGCCCATTGTGAACTGGGAAGTCCACCTATGTGCAGTGGAAGTGGCATGACAGCATTTGGAATCAGGACTGTGCAGGTGCAGAGGGCACAAGCAGGTGACGTGAAGACATGCACCAGAGCCACATGTTGCCTACTTCTGTAGACTCTGTACCTACCCCCAGCACCCGTGCCAGTCGTGACCCTGAAAGACATAATGCTGAACACCAGACTCCCAAATGTTGAAATCCCTAAAGTCTAAAATCTCCAAAATCACCAAATTGTGATATCAAATGTTGACATCCTAAAAGCCAAAATCTCAAAAGCTTCAATTCACATTGGGAAAAAAATGCTATATCAGAGGATAGAAAGCCAAATTCTGGGCAAAAGATGAGTGTGTCTGGTAATGCACAGGACAGGGGCATCATGTTAGGTGAACCAAATTGCCATGGTTCACGCAGCTCTTGAAGTTCCTGGGGGAAGGACAGTGAGAGGATGGAGAGATAAGGATAAGAGACAGAAAGCTGAGGTCAGGTGGAGCCCTCTCCAGATGGGAGGAAAGGAGCTGCTCAGCCACAGTAGGGCTTTTATTTATACATTTGGCAGGTGGGTGTCACATGACATCCTTTTTGCCTAGCAACCCGTTGCTTGGATTGTCTCAGGGCTTGAAGTTCTCTGGACTGAAGCAGCTTGTTCATGTGGCTTGCCTTGGGTGCTCTTTCTTCTTGGACCAAACTTGCTTTGCCCCCACAGGTGTGATCAATTTCCAGCTTCATCCTCTCCCTACATCTCCCCTTTTTCTGTTTTGTAGTGGCAAGTGATGGGTGGTTAGTCAAGGTTGGAGAAGGTGTGTTTGGAGGACTTCTGCAGACGATTTTCTTTCTTGTGGTTATACTTTTCTGCTGGATGTTCAAGACCAAGTTAAAGTGAGACCTGTATAAATTAATTTTTTGCTATCTATCAAAGTCAGTTAAGTCTCCTCCGGATTTACCTTAGAGCCATGGATAGCACCTCTTAGTACTTCTGTCACTGTCAGCTGCCTGGATGAGTCACGGCCATTGCTTGACCAAGTTGCTTTCTGTAAAAGCTTAGGAGATTTTTTTCGTCTCTTGGTGACTCTCCTTAGGCACACTATACATCGTAAAATCACTCTCCTCTGTGGCCCCCAAATCTCCTTGGTCAGAAGTCCAGGGACTCACTGAATAATAGGATGCCCCAGCAAAGGTTTTTTATGTCCTGGGTTCTCATTGACCTCAGAGGGTTAGGGCCAAAATACTGACTATCCCTTTAGCCCATCTGTTTTTCTGTTTTTTGGTCTCCAAATCTCAGTTGTTGAACATCCAGAAGAAAAGGTGAATGACATTACATAGTACTATGCTATCTACATATCAAGTACTTAGAACATAAAATAGAACTGTTATATTCTAACAACCATGGGTATTCTAATATGTGAATCCCTATAGAATACTAACAGTTACATATTTTCCACAAAAAAATTAGAAATCAAAAGACATACATCACATCACAACATGACAATCATGACTTTTTTTGGTACCAGGAAAAGAACTCACAAGCTTGCACTTGCCAGGCAGGTGCTATGCCACTGAGCTATATCCCCAGCTCCCATGATGACATTTTGTAACACTTAAATTTTCATTTTGACATAGTATAACTTTTTAAATCAATCATTTCTATATAATACATAAGAAATTTTACCTAATTTGTTGACCTATAGTGAGATGTATATCACATAAGTTTTTTGTTAAAAGCAGAGGTCTGAATCTAAAAGAAAAGTTTATCACCAGAAACAATCCATTCCACATTGTGGAAGATCCACGCATCTGTAGGCATGAATACATCCAATACACTACAAAAACAACAACAATCATCATAGCCATATGAAAACCTTTGTACCAGAAGGTCTTTTAATCAAAAACCTTATTGTCTAGAAAATTTAATCTTTTTGATAATGACCAATGTAAATATATTACAATAATATATTTTTAATGACATTTATTGGGGTGTCTCCCATAAGGATATGGAGATCACTGGGGCTTCCTATTAACAAATAAGAACTGGATAATTATTCAGGCAGCTGATTTCTCATTCATCAATTGAGGTCCTGACCAATAATTTCTTCTCACCCTAAGGGACTTTTGTTTAATCATCTTAACAATTTTTGTTGACCTATGAGAAAACCAAATTTGATATCATGTTGACCAGTTGGTAATCCAGGCAGCAGCATGCTTTTAAATCTATAACCCAAATTGTATTGTGAATAAATGATCAAAAAGTGCAAAAGAAAAAAACTGTTGAGCTCAAAAAAACAGCTGTTCATGGATATGACAAACAGGCAAAGAAACAAGTACACACTATAACAGATTGGACAAACAAACAGATACACAGGAAGACTGATAAACAATTTGCCTACAACATCAGAGTGCACTCAGATATATTTTTGGCCAAATTGAATGATAATAACCTTTTACAATTTTATTTTCTTTCTTTCTTTCCTTTTTTTTTTTGGTACTGGCAATTGAACTCAGGACCTTGCCCTTGCCAGGCAGGGGCTTGTGCCACTGAGCTATATTTTACAATTTTAAAAATTTATAATTATAAATGTACTAGTCAGCTGCCTGGTGTGGTGGCACACATCTGTAATCCCAGCACTTGGAAGGCTGAGGCAGGAGGACCGTTGCAAGTTTGAGACCAGCCTGGGCTGCAAAGTGAGCTCAAGGCCAGCCTGAACTGCATCATGAGACCCTGTCTTGAAAAGACATAAATAAATAAATAAATATACTAGTCAGAAGTATTTTTAGGTCAATTAGCAGAGATCTCTTACAAGAAGAATTTGGAAGAAATAAATTTCTTTATCTATGATTAACATATATTTTTTATATTTTGTTTTATCTTAAGAATACTGGTAACTTTGGTGTCCCCTTCTTTCATGTAACTTTCAGCTCGGTGATCTCCAAGCAGTCTATCACCTAGTCAGACCTTTGCTTCCCACTTTTGGTTACCATCTCCTGGGTCAGTTTCTCTAATTGGCCCCAGGTCCAGGTCTAGCCCCATCCTCGTCTATCAACTGTGGAACAGTCTCTGAGGCACCACTGTCATAGGGCTGAGCATTAGCTTCTTGAAAGACAGAACCAACTCCTTCTCTGAATCGGGGTCCATGGTACAGTGGGACAGCACACTCTGGCACCCAGATAGGCAGTTCAGATTTCTCTAGAAAGACACAACCATACCCTTGACCCCAAATTAGCACTGGGCTGGGTCTCTTCCATTGTCCAGTATGAAGATCTTTCCAAAGGACCCTTCCTAACTTTTTTTTCTTTTACCTGATTGAACTGTCTTTCTGCTACTGTAGTCCCATCCTTAGTAGGATTTAAGAAGTTAGTAGTATATGCTGCCAAATGAAGTCTATTATGACGTGTAAATTTTGTAGGGAAGGATTTCCCCTTTTGTTTTTGTAATTGAATTTTGAGCATATGGTGAGCATACTCAACAATTCGGTGACCTTGAGGGTTAGAAGGAATTCCCACGGTAAGGAAGATATGAAAAATTTTACAAAATGTTTAAAAGGCAGCATTTACATAGGCTGGGCCATAATCAGTCTTAAATGTAGGGGGGAAAGCCTGTATCCTGTGTTTGGGCACCCTGGGCTCCTGCTCACCACTCCTGCCTCTGGCTGCAGCTCCTGCCTTATCACCTTGAAGTTGTGGGTGAGCTCCCCTGCTGGCAGCAGCTGGTCAGCCTGAGGGCGGAACTGTTTTCCCTCGCCCTCACCCTGCAGCACCAATGCTTCCCGTGGTGGTGACTGGGAGGGGGCCAGTGCCCACCTCACTGCTGGGGATGGGGTACATCACTGAAGACCCCCACTCCCCAAGGGAAGGGCAGTCGCTGCCTCTGCAATCATGGCTGCCATTTTTTCCCCTGGCTTTTCCTTCCTCTAGTTAGGGCTGTTGTGGCTCCTGCAGATCTGAGTCAAGCACAGGGCATGAGGGGCCATGGGCGTGGCTGGCACGTGTGTGGGCGTAGTGGCGGCTGGGAAATCCTGGCTGAGTCTGCCTAGGACTGGAGTGTGGGGCCATCTCTCAGCTCACACTCCTCCCTCCCACGAAACTGGGCTGCACTGAGCCAGCTGCACAGACAGCCTGATCTGCACGGGAATAAAAAAAAAATTATTTTCCACAATAAATAATGCCCCTCACCCTTAAACACACGTTAGTTATTCCTTTCCAATCATTTGGGGCAGAAGCCACGTGTGGTGGCACACACTTGTAATCCCAGCACTCAGGAGGCTGAGGCAGCAGGATCGTTGTGAGTTCGAGACCAGCCTGGGCTACAAAGTGAGCTCAAGGCCAGCCTGAACTGCATAGCGAGACCCTGT
>NW_004955452.1:4557931-4571261 GCF_000276665.1 Chinchilla lanigera | reverse complement strand
AAGCGCAAGGTCGTGAGTTCGGTTCCCGGTACCGGAGAAAAACCAAAAAAAAAAAAGAATACAACATACATTTCAATATACAGCTGTAGTTCTTGAGAACCTGTTTGCCCCATGTTTTATACCAGGTGATATCAATATCAATACAACTGTATGATTAATATTGATGCTATCAATGCACTTCTCCCCTTTTGTGCACACAGTGAGAAATGTCTCCTCAACCACTGTTTCCTCTTACCCTGGTCCTGCATTTGGGTACCATATGCCAGGGCCCATATGGCTTTCAAAGTTCCCGGGGGAAGGACAGTGAGAGGATGGAGAGATAAAGATAAGAGATAGAAAGCTGAGGTCAGGTGGAGCCCTCTCCAGATGGGAGGAAAGGAGCTGCTCAGTCACAGTAGTGCTTTTATTTATACATTTGGCGGGTGGGTGTCACCTGACACCCTTTTTGCCTAGCAACCCATTGCTTGGATTGTCTCAGGGCTTGAAGTTCTCTGGATTGAAGCAGCTTGTTCATGTGGCTTGCCTTGGGTGTTTTTTGTTCTCGGATCAGGTTTGCTTGCCCCTGTACATGTGATTGATTTCCAGCTTCGGCCACTCCCTACACCAAACACCTAAAAACCAGAGAAAGCTGTATTTTGGATGTGTCTGTGACATGTTTCCAAAGGAAATCAGCTATGATATAGTTAATGACTTGGGCTCTTGCGGACACCTCTGCTCCATTGCCCATGTCTATCCCTCTGATACACTTCGTCATATGTCAGATTTTTGGTTAAGGTTGTTTTGGGAGAAGATGTTCGGTTTTATTTTTGATGTTGTTGTTGTTTGGTTTTTGTTTTTGAGACGGGGTCTTGCTATGTAGTGCAGGCTGGCCTTGAACTCACATAGTCTGGGCTGGCCTCAAGCTCACAGCAATCCTCATGCCTCAGGCTCCTGAATGCTGGGATTACAGATGTGTGCTACAGTGCCTGCTAGTGGTTTTCTTTCTTCTCCACCCCATATTTTAGTCTTGTCATCACTTTTTTGAATTGTTGTCATTACTTCTTATACTTCAGTATGCTGTGCATTTCATCTTTGCATCTTTTCCAATATTGGAGATATGAACTATTTAAAAAGAGAGTTCTAGTTCATTTTATACATCTCTTGCAAATTTTGCTCTGTAAAAGTTCATTATCATTGTGCTGACTTTGTGTATAAGCTTGGTACATGTACATGAAAACATTGAAACTTCCTCAGTAAGTAAAGAGATGTCCTTTTTGTACACTTACATTTGTAAAAGAAAGTTTCTGAAGGTCTTGACTCTTTGGGCAGTTGCCCCTACCATGATGATCGATAGTGGTTTCTGATCTTTTTCATCAAAAGACAGGTTGCCTGTCATAGCATTTCAGGGGGCACAGTTATGAAGCGCTCACCGTGACCACCAGGAGTGGTATGAATTTAAACATTTCACTTTGCCGGGCATGGTGGTGCACACCTATAATCACAGTGCTCAGAAGGCTGAGGCAGGAGAATCAATATGACTTGGAGGCCAGCCTGGGCTACATAGTGATTTCAAGGCCAGTCTGAACTACATAGGGAGACCCTATCTCAAAAAAAGAAAATGCACTTTTTCACCTTTTGGGGGAAGTGCTTGTGGGGATGGAACCCAGGACTTCACACATGCTAGGTAAGGACTCTACCACTGAGCTGTACTCCAGGTCTGACCTCTCTTTTTATGAACATAGTTTGCTTTCATGACTATTCACATCCTTGAGTATTTACATTTGCAAAACTATGTCTGTCATTGTTGCCTGTTGCACTGTGTAAAGCCCTTTGTAGTGTTCTGTTGTTCTGTTGTGTTTTTATATGTTGTGTTCTGTTCTGTTGTTCTGTTGTGTTTTTATATGCTCCTCAGATAAGTCCCTCTAAAAACATACATAAATGTCTTCTAGAGAATTTTAAATCCTTTTTTCCAGAATTACGTTTTTGGGATTTGGATCATTTGAGATTTTAGACGTTAGAGATTTTGGTCTTTAGGATTTAAACATTAGGGACTGTGATGTTCAGGATTGTCTCTTCCAGGGTTATGGCCCTAAATCCTTAACACACAGTATGACCCCCCAGGAGCGCTGTCAGAGGGCTAAGGGCTCAGGGCCGGCTCCTGGCTTGGCATGTGGCATGACATCGGCGGAGTGGTCATCGCTGCCTGTGGGGAGGAGGGGCTTTGAGTGTGTCTGAACCAAGTCCTGAGCTGGGAGGTGAGTGGCCTGGGAGAACAAGCCGGCGTCTGAGACAGCGCTTGGGCCGTGCCTGCCGAGAAGGGACAGCTCTGTCCAGAGCGCCAGGGACTTCCTATCCTGAAGGCACCATCACCATGAGTCCCGAACCCTCACACTCCCGTCAGGTGGGCCCCTTCCAGGGTCACTGGGGCTGAGTGCTGGCTGCAGCGGCTCCATGTTTGGGGACCCAGCTGAGGCTTGGATGCCCAGAGGCAGACTGGAAGAAAAGGATTCCTGTGAATGGGAGTCCTTCCTCCCTGCTTTCCTTCCTTCCTCCCTCTCCTCCTTCTTCCTTCCTCCCTCCTTGTCACCCCCCCTTCCTTCCTTCCTCCCCTCCTCTCTTTCTTCCCCTCTCCTTTCCTTCCTCCTTTCGTTCTCTTATGCTAAGTTGATTTCATTCAGCTGGTACCCTGAAGCTAGTGGACACCTTGCAGACTCAAATATCTCTTCCAAGATCCTTTGCGAAATGACTGGAACCACACGTTACCTTGGCCCAGCAAGTGGTATTTTGTGCCTGAACTGGCCCTTGCTGGCCAGCAGTACCTGGTGCTCACGTGGCATGGTCCCTGATGTTCAGACACATGTCAGAAAGTCACCTGGTGAAGCCATACGAAGCCCCACTCAGCTGTGGGGACTGGGAAAGGGGCCTTGCTCTCAATGTGGACATGACCCAGCCTGTCCCGAAGTGGCAGGGGTGCTTCCCAAGGGAAATGAAGCTCTCGAAGCGCTCATCCTCTCTGTGGACAGGCGCTGAGCTCATGTGAACCCAGGAGTCACCACCATGCTAAGGTAGCCCCAAGGGGACCCAAATGACAAAGCACTGTGTGTACGTGTGTGTGTGTGTGTGTGTGTGTGTGTGTGTGTTGGTGTGTGTGTGGGTACAAAAGATCTCAGATGCAGGGTCACAGATGACCCAAGGCAGGACTCAGAAGAGGGGTACCCTTGGCATCATTGCCTGGTGGGCTGAGTTGGAGAGTGCCCCCTCTAAACTCATCCCACTGGGAACCTCAGAATGTGAACTTACTTAAGAATAAGGTCAATGCAAGTGTGATTAGTTAAGCTGAGCTTGTCCTACACTAGCGAGAGCCCTTAATCCAAAATGACTGGAGTCACCATTATTATCATCATCATTTTTATTACTTTGTCATGCTACAGATCATGTCCTTGGGATCCAGCACTGCCAACATTTTGACTTTGGACTTTTGGCCTCCAGAATTGTGAGAATACATTGCTATCGCTCTGGGCCTCCCAGCTGTGGCACTTTGTTATGGCGGCCCTAGGGAGCACCTAGACCTGGGAGCATCTGGGTTAGAAAGAAGAGGCAGGGCATCAGGTCAGCAGGCTCACAGGCCTGCACCATCGTCATTTGGCCAGAAAGATGCAGAAAGATACTTATGTTCTAAAAGCAAAATGAGAGAAAGGAAAAACACACTTCCACAGCTTTCCTTGTGGTGAGGAGCTGTGATCCCTCCCGCAGGAAAGGAGCCAGGTCCAGGCGTGGGCAGCAGCACCGTTAGTCCAGGCTAGCAAATATCCAAGCGCTGCTGAGCTTGTTTCTGGAGCTGCCTCTGGCTAAATAGGAGCAGTGTGGGGCCCAGCAGATGGATCAAGCCCAGTTAGAGGAAGAGGGGAGAGCGGCTGGCTACCAGGAAAGAGGTGGTAGGGTGAAGGGATGCAGAGACGAGTCCTCCTTAGCTCCAGAGACCACTTTCCCATGAATCCACGTGTGGGGAGTGCGGGGGGGAGCCTGGTGGGGTCCTCATTGGCCCCCTGAGTGGGAGTCCAGTGGCCTTTCCTTTTCAGCACTGGCATTTTGGGCTGAATGAAGCAGTTTCACAAGCCAAAGAAAACCCTCAAGGAGAAAAAACACTGCTTTTGTCTGTCTGTCTGTCTGTCTCTCTCTCTTTCTGGAGATCAGACATAGGGCCTCCTACGAGCCAAGAAAGTGCTCTACCGCTGTGCTGCATGCCCTGGCCTTTTAAAAAAATTTTTTATTTCAAGACATCCCCAGTCCTTCTTATTTTTTATTTTGAGACAGCGCTTTGGGAGGCTGAGGAGGATCCTGTGCACCTTAACAATTTAGCAAGCTCTTATCTCAAAATACAAAATAAAAAAGACTGGGGAACGTAGCTCAGAGTGAAGATCAAAAGTTTCAAATAGATGTTTCTCCAAGGAAGACATGCAAATGACCAAGGAACACATAAAAGGAAGCTAATTATCACTAGTCATTAGGGAAATGCAAATCAAAACAACGACGATATAGCACTTCATGGCAACACACCATGGCTATAATTTAAAAGAAAGAAAGGAGAGGCTGGGGATTTAGCTCAGCAGCACAGCGCCGGCCTGGCAAGCACAAGGTCATGAGTTCGATTCTTGGTACCAGAAAAAAAAAAAAAAAAAGAAAGAAAGGAAATATCAAGTGTTGGTGGAGATATAGAGAAATCAGAGCTCTCATACAGCCTCTGGGGAAAAGCTTAGCAGGTCCTCAAAATGTTACCATAAAATCCAGCAATTCTGTTTCCTAGGTATGTGCCCCAGACAATGGAAAACATGTATGCAAACAAGTGTTCATACACAATCATTTACAACAGCACCACTGACAACAGCTAACAGGGAGAAGAACCCAAATGTCCATCAGTAGGTGAGTGAGCATGATATAGTTTATCCACACAACATGACATTACTGGGCCAAAAAAAGGAAAGCCGCAACAGAGATGCAATCGAGAACACTAGGAGGGAAAAGAGCCAGACACAAAAGATCACAGTGTGTCTTGAAATAAAAAATGTCTTGAAATAAAAAAACCATTTACACGAATTATCCAGAATTCTTTGACTCATTGCAGTACAAAGTAGGTTAGCAGTGGCCAGGGGCTGTGGGAAAGGAGATGAAAAGTGACTGCTCCGTGGACTCAGGCTCTCCTCTGGAGTGTTTTAGAACAAGTAGAGGTGATGGTCACACAGCACTGTGGGTGTACTTAATACCCCAGAACTGTATATTACGTATGCAATGGAATTAACAAAAAATGGAAGCAATCCAAATGTCTACCACTGATAGAATGTGCTATCATCATATAATAAAAAATCCTTTGACCATAAAAAGAATAAAGTAGACCATTCTCTGCACCATGAAACATACCTCAATACATTTAGAAGGATAGAAGTGATACAGTGTCTGTTCTCAGACCACAGTAGAATTAAACAGGAAATAAAAAATATACGGAGATTAAACAATTTCTAAATAATGCATGGGCCAGGCATGGTGGTGCACGCCTGTAATCCCAGCGCTTGGGAGGCTGAGGCAGGAGGATAGCTGAGTTCGAGGCCAGCCTGGGCTACAGAAGTGAGTTCAAGACCAACTTGCGCTACATAGTGAGACCCTATCTCAAAACAAACTGCAGGGGCTGGGGATTTAGCTCAGCGGCAAAAGCACCTGCCTGGCAAGCGCAAGGTCGTGAGTTCAGTTCCCAGTACCGCAGAAAAACTTAAAAAAAAAAAAAACTGCAGGGGCAAACAGAAACACCGAAACATCACCTAGGATTTGTAGGCAGATTTATGTGACGTAGACAGGCACTGATCTCAAAAAAAATCTCCGGTAGTTTAGGGCTTATATGGAGTTTGTAAGTGGAAAGTACAGAAGCCGAGTATTTGGCAGGTATTGATTGGTTCTTACGATGTGCGTCACAGTGACCAACCTTTTCTGGGAAATGGAAGTAACAGGAACTGAGTAAACTGGAGGTTACCCAGGCAACTCACAGAAACTGAAATAGCCTGGCCAGCAGGGGTATTTTCTGCTACAAAACAAACAAAATACAATGCATGAGTCAAAAGAAAGCTCAAGAGCAATTTTGAAACATTTCTATCTAATGAAAATTAAAACATGACTTGGTCAGGGCTGATAGTGCATGCCTATCATCCCAGCATGGGGAAGGCTGAGGCAGGAGGATTGCTGTGAGTCTGAGGTCAGCCTGGGCTACAAAGTGAGTTCAAGGCCAGCCTAAATTGCATAGTAAAACCCTGTCTCAAAAAGATAAATAAATAAATAAATAAATAAATAAATAAATAAAACATGATTTGTCAAAACTGATAGGATGCAGCAAAAAAAAAGAAAAAGAAAAAGAAAAAGAAAGAGCTTAGAGAGAAATGAATGGCATTGATTATATTGAAAAAGAAGAAAGTAAAATCAGTAATCTAATTTTCCACCTTAGGAGCCAGGAACAAGAAAAGCAAAGTAAGTAGAAGAAAAATAAATAAATAAATTTTAGACTCCAAATCAGTGAAAGTGAAAATAGGAAATCACTAGGGAAGAATCAAGAATTCAAAACTGGTTCATTGAAAACATCAATACTAGCCGGGCGTGGTGGCACATACCTATAATCCCAGCCCTCAGGAGGCTGAGGCAGGAACATCGTTGGGAGTTTGAGACCAGCTTGGGCTACAATCAAGGCCAGCCTGAATTGCAGAGCAAGACCCTGTCTCAAAAAGACAAAAAAAAAAAAAAAAAAAAAAAAAAAACCAGTACTATGAAAAATCCTCCAAGGAGACTTGGGAAAAAAGAAGATGCAAGTTACTAATATCAGAAAGACAGAGGAGATGCCTCTACAGATTTCACTGACATTAAAGGTGTAATAAAGAATACTATAAACTTTATGCCCTAAAATGTGAAAAGCAATGTGAAATGGATCGATTTCTCAGAGATGCACTCTGCCTAAATTTATAAAAGAAGGAGTAGACTATCTGAATAGACTAAGTAGAATTTATCTCAAGTATGTAAGTTTGATTCAACATTTGAAAATCAATTAATATAATCCATGACATCAACAGGTTTAAAAAGAAAAATCACTTGACCATTTACATAAATGAAGAAAAATCTTTTTACAAAATCTGACATCCATACATGATTTTTAAAAAAATGTGCTGGCTGTGGAGGTGCACACCTGTAATCCCAGCATTTGGGAGGCTGAGGCAGAAGGATCACCATGTGTTCAAGGCCTGCCTGGACTACATAAGTGAAGTCAAGGCCAGCCTGCATTACATGGTGAGACTCTGCTTCCAACCGCCGCCCCCCCCAAAAATGAAAAAACCTTTTAGTAATCAAATTTTCAAAGGACCATTGACTTTGACACCTCACCAAAGATATACAGATGTCAAGTAGGCATATGAAGAGCTGCTCCACAGCGTATGTCATCAGGGGAGTGTGAATTGAAAGAATGAGACAATACTACAAATCCATTGGAATGGCCAGAATCCAGAACACTGAAACACAGATCCAAATACTGCCATTGATATAAGCAACAGCAACTCTCATTCCTTGCTACTGGGAATGCAAAAATGCTACAGATAATTTATTTGCAACATAGCTTGACACTTTCTTACAAACATAAACATACTGTGATAGATTGAGAATTAGTGGTCACTTTGTAACATCCAGCTGAACTGAGCTAGCATGGTGCTGGGTGTGGAAGGCCCATCTGAGGATTTTACCAGCAGCATAAGAGGAAGGAGTGGAGAGGAAGACGTGAAGCTGTGGAGAGCTGTTGGAAGCTGTGGGGAGCTGTGGGGAGCTGTTGGGAACTGTTGGTTCTCTTGGAGGAGATTGTTATGCTGGCTTTCCTGATGAACTAGGCGTATATCATCAAAGGAGCTTGGGACCTGGTTGTCGCTGAGAATGCTTATGCTTCTCTTTGGGGGAGCTCTGGCCCTCACTTTGAGCATGGCTTCCTGGCTTTGGTGCACTGCCCAGTCTCCCGGAGAAGCTTGTCATGCTGGCTTTCCTGATAGGAGTCTGGCTGTTCTCATCACTGGAGGAGCTCGGGACCTCACTGTCACTGAGGATGGCTGCGGTACCTTTTGGGGGAGCTCTGGTTCTTACTTTGAGCGTCGCTTCCTGCCTCCAGGGCAGATCCCTCAGCCTGCTGGCACAGATCCTTCATCCCACTGGCACAGACTTTCTAGCTTCCACCACTGACCTTTGGGCCTTCCCAGCGCAGATCCGTGAAACAGGCCTGTGTGAGATATTATCATGGGCTCTTGGCCTCCAGTTGGGCTCATGGGGGCATTGTTATGGACTCTAGGTCTTCAGCTGGACTCATGCAGGACATTACTGTGGGATCCAGGCCCTCAGCTGGATTTTTTGGCCTTTAGTGTGTGGACAGATTTCCTGTACTCTTTTTGTATATGACTCTTTGGATGATTATTGTAAAATAATTCTATAAATTACGTGTCCTATATTAAATTGTTCCCCCTTGCAAAACCCCAGACTACAATACATACTCTTGCTATGTGATCCAGCAGTTATGTTCCTTTAAATTCACCCCCCAAAAGTTGAAAATATACATTCACACAAATATATATTTATACCACATATATATTTATAGCAGCTTTATTCATAATTGTCAAACTTTGGAAGCAACCAAGAGATCCCTCAGTAGGTGAATGGATAAACTGTGGCACATCCAGACAATGGAATATTACTCAGCACTAAAAAGAAATGAGCTGCTGAGCCATGAAAAGAATGGGGGAAACATCAAATTGCTAAGTGAACAAAGCTGAGCTGAAAAGGTTGAACAATGTCTGATCCCAACGGACACGGCATTCTGGAAAAGTTAAAACTAGAGACAGGAAAAACTAGAGACAAGAAAAAAAAAAAAAAAAAAACTCGTGTCAGGCAGAGCAGGCACAAGAAATCGCTGGTTGCCAGTGATTAGGAGAAAGAGAGGGATGATGAGGCGGAACACAGAGAACCGTTTGGGCAGTGAAAATGTTTTGTAGACACATAGAGATGAGTGTATATCATTTCACATGTATCCAAATCCATAAAAAGTACAACTGTGAACGTGAGTCCTGCTGTCATCAAGGACTTTGGGTGATCACGTGTCCTCGTGAGCTCATCAGCTGCCGCCATCGTACCGCCCCGCTGGGGGGAGGTACTGAAAAGGCACAGGCTGCGCTCGTGTCAGGCAGAGTACACACAAGAAATCACTGTACCTTCTTTTCAATTTTGCTGTTCTTTAAAATCTTTGAAAGTATTATGTTTTTAACTTTAAAGACAGGACATTTACTCTGCGTGATAAGAGAGTCCCTGCCTCATAGGCAGAAGCATGAGCTAGTGGCACAATTCTCAAATTTTAGGTTTCAGCAGAATGTCTTTCTTTCTTTCTTTCTTTCTTTCTTTCTGTCTGTCTGTCTGTCTTTTTTTGAGACACAGTCTTGTTAAATTGTCCAAGCTGGCCTCAACCTTGCGATCCTCCTGCCTCAGCATCCGGAGTGCAGGGGTTGTGGACATGAGCCACCGCAGCCTGCTCAGAGTTTCTGAGTGACGCTCGATCATTTGCATTTCCAAATTCTCAACTGATGCTCTTGGTCCCTGGGTCAGGTTTTGAGAATTATTTCAGGTACAGTGTGCTATGCATAGCCCCAGAGCAAGAGCCGAATACCACACAAGCCCATTTCAACTGTTCCCGGAACCTACTATCCTGATATTCCAAACTAGGGACATTATCTTATTTTTCAGGTGGGGAAACTGAGGCTTAAAAAAAAAGTAGTAACTACTGGGAGTCAAGAGAAGGACAGGATGGGGCAGAGTTGGGAATCTTCAGCTCCTGGCCGAAGGCTCTCCCATGGGACTGGAGGGGGCCCACCGGCGCCTGAATCCTGCCTCTCACTGCATTTCCAGGGATACCTTCCTCCCTCCCAGCCCTGTCTGGTACTGTATCCAGGCCTGTGCAGCCCGGCCCTGGATCGACTTCCCTCTCAGTGATCCCTCTGCCCCGCTGAAGCCACTCCCCTCTGAAGCTGGCCAGGTCCTGCTGCCACTCCCTGCCCTACTCTGGAGCCCCGGCCCTAGCCCCAGCAGGTGGGGTCAAGGTAGGACAGCCTGAACCAAGTGACAGAAGGCATGGTCCTGAGGTCTGCAAAGAGATCCCTTAGAGTTACTCACAAATAAAGCCCAAGAGCATCACGCAAAGCCATTGTGCGTCGGAGTCTTATTTGCTCCTGGCCTTCATACAGAAAGTGGCTTCCCCGGGGGAGGCTGCAGAACAGAGGCTCTGATGCCTGGCCTTTCACCTTCTCAGTCAAAGCTTACCTGGGCATTAGTTCCATCTAGTGTGTGCTGGGCTTTGGAAACACAGTTTGGGATTAAACCCCAGCTGCAGGAGCTCCCAGGGAAGATGGACCAATAACTCTGACCCTGAGCAGTCGTCACAGGGTGTGCGAAAGTCCCGCCTTTGAATGGTCCCTGAGGGTGCAGCCCACTCTCCATCCAGGCTCAGGGGCCGCCTGACATTAGAGAGGTTTCCCACATTGTCTTGGTCCTCCTGTTCCAGGGACAGCAACACCTGCTGACACCTTCCAGCAGGGGACAGTCATCCCTGCCGGGGTGAGATGACCAGAGAGGCGTTGACCAACAGGAATTCAGGCCCAGCTGCTGCAAGAGGCTTAACTGTGAAGATGAGTTGGTTCTTTAGGGGGAGTGTTCGTACACATAACAGTGCCCTGACCATGTTTCAGTGACTCTAAGGGGCCCGATTTTTCATACTTTGTGATCTCTGGTATTGGGGTGTGTCTTCAATAGCTGTTGGCAGGGCTCTTCAGAGGAGCTGCCATTGCCTGCCCATGCTAAACATCCAGTCTGCAGGGCATTGTGTGGCTTGGAAGAAACCTCTGGAGACAATGGGAGAGTGTTCTTTCAAGCTGTAGAAACCAGCGGGGTGGGGTTGTGGGTACAGGGCAGGGGAGGCTGGAAGCAGCGTGTTGAGCAGCATTCCTTACACAGGAGTCGCAGCGGCTACTACGCAAGGGCCCAGCCTGTGGCTCTTCACCGTCCGGGGAGCAATTCAGGAAACACTAATCAAGAGGGGCTGGGAGGCCAGAGGAGCCTGCAGGGTCCCGGAAATCACTCTCCTGATCGGGTGGGCATCCCCACAGCAGTGTGCTGGCAAACCGGCGTTGTAGCTTTGGCCAATTTCCATGGTGTAAATACTCTCCGATGGCTGATTTTAAGCCAACAGTTTAAAAATGGCTTTTGCAAAATTCCTGAGTATTTAACAATAGGTCTTTGTTGAGCTAGTGTGAGCTGGCTCCAGCCCACCGTGGATTATGGACCTGTGTATTCACATGGGTAGAGTATCAAGTACCCGATTCTTTGTGGGCTTTAATATATATAAGCTCTGCCTCAATAAAATACTTTGAGAGAGAGAGACTTTGTCACAGACACTTGGCCGGCACAGAGTACAGTGCTTTGTGAAAGAGCACAGGCTCTGGTTACTGAGTCAGACTCTAAACGTTAACGTGAAGGTTATGTTCACATAAACTTACTTTCATACCAGTTTAATTTCATATAAATTTTCCTTTTCTGCATTGACAAGAATGAGATTATACACATATGCACACATATATAATTCATATAAATCCAAAGGAGTTCTTTTAATAAGCATGAAATAAGAAATCCTAAATGATAAGGTATTGCATCTTAACTTGTATCTCCTAGAGTACACATAATACTGTGAGCCTACGTTCAGTGATGTTATAGAGTTGTTGGAATATCATAATACATATTTTTTAACTTTATGGGTGAAGATCTGGTTGCAACACTGAGCCAGGAGTCAAGGCCAAGAGAAAGACTCCAGGTCTAGATTTGCTGCTGTGTGACCTTGAACAAGGCAGTCATCCTCTCTGAGTCTCTTTTCCCTACCTTTAAAATAGGGATAATAATACTGCTTTATGGGCTGTTGTGAAGACTCAGTGATACACTATGTGTGGAGTGATTCATTACAGGCTTTACTTGCACAGCTAACATCAATATGGTCATTACCGAGCCTTTCTGTGTCTCCCTCGATATAATGGACCCAAGTCCCAGATTTGCTGGGAAGACCCATTGAACTAGTAGACACCAAAGTGCTTAGCAAACTGGAAAGCACTCTGCTGATTTAAGGACAGTCTACAGATTGTGCAAGGCAGACACAGAAGCAGCAGGTCAGGGCAACCAGGCCATACCTGGGCACATCACCCACAAGAATAGCACAGCAGTGGGCTCAAGCCCCACTTCCACATGTGGGAACATCTGTCCATCTGCAATCAGATCTGCCACCCCAGCCTGGCCCAGTAGTCCCTTCAGAATGGAGAAGTGGCCGTGGGAATGGCCTGGCCTCCTCATCGGCTGACATAGGGCCTGGGACAGAAGGCAGGGAACTCAGCTGTAGTAACTGAACTGGAAACACTCCCGTGAGGCATCCCATGCAGTCACCCTGCTGCCCAGCTGCCCTGCAGTGAGACCATGTGGCCATGGTTAAGGAGCTTGACCTCCCAGCAGGAAGAGGCTATGTGAGATCATAGCACTGCCCCTCGCTAGCCAAGTGGCTTGGGACTCCCCTCTGAACCTCACACTGTCCAGCCAGGAAATGGGGACAGTCACTCGCACTTTTGAGTTGGTAAGAGAATTATGTTAACTAGTAATGCACACAAAACACTGAGTAGCCCAGCAGGCTGCATCTCTGTAGCTTGGTGAACATCTCTGTAGCTTGGTGTTAATACCAGGGAGGCAAAGTCAAGCTCACCAAGCTCCATACCTGATGAATCAGGTGAAACAGACAGGGAAATTTGCATTTAATGCACTGATCAATGCTAAATAGAGAAGAGAACATGCGTGCAGTGAAAGAACACAGGCCACTATCACCCAACACAGGGAAGCAGACCATTTCCTGGGAGTGCTACATTTCCTCTGATGGGTAAAAGTGAGCTGAGTGATGGAGGGTGTGAACATTCCTGGAAGACGACAACATGGCCCGGCGTGGTGGTGCATGCCTGTAATCCCAGCACTCAGGAGGCTGAGGCAGGAGGATCTTTGTGAGTTCAAGACTAGCCTGGGCTACAAAATGAGCTCAAGGCCAGTGTGAACTGAATAGTGAGACCCTGTCTCAAAAAGACAAAAAAAAAAAAAAAAAGCTTAATTTTTTATGAAGAACTCACTCTGAAAAAAATCTAATTTCAATTTGCAAGGATAATAATAGCAAAAGATATTGTTATTGTAAATCTGAAGCTTTTTTCCTTCCACAAGATCAAGAAAAGTATGTATG
>NW_004955452.1:4480412-4557831 GCF_000276665.1 Chinchilla lanigera | reverse complement strand
ACAAAAGCCTCCTGCCCCAAAGGCAAACCCCTTATCTTTAGGTTGGGATCACAGGAAAGTCAGTATTTCCACCTCATTCTGAATTAAATGGTCCAGGACACTTCTGGGAAGATGGTGGAGTGGTGAACAGCAGAGAAATAACCTCTTCGAGATTTGTTGTCCAGACACCAGAATATAGCAAGGAAGAGGAAGAGAAAGAGGAAGTGGGTCCCCAGAACCCAGCAAGGATCTGAAGTAAGAATTGAAGCCCACAGGGAGCTTGAAGAAAGAGACCTCAACACAGAAGAAGGAGGAGACAAGCAACACTTTTTCCCTGCGCCCTGACTCACTGCATGGGAGGGGCAGCTCAAACCTGCAGACGCATGGTGACCACTGGTGACCCCAGAGGCCTCCACAGAGAAATGCACCAGTGGAATGCAGCGGTGGACACACTGGACTGTGTGAGTTATTCAAGTTGAGACACCACCCAGGAGAGGAAAATTGACTGTTAGCCATCTTGGAGAGGGACCAACTGAGCTCGGAACTCAGGGCAGCTGAGGGCTGGCTCCCGTCTAGGGTGAGGTGTCAGGGTATCAGGACGAGGTGAATTTAAATTGGCAGGAGGTCAAGGAGCTGAGTTCAAGCCGGCAGGAGGCACACAGAGTGCTGCAGGTTGAACAAATCAGGGTCCAGCCTCATAGCCAGAAACCAACCTGAACTTCAGTGGAACTAAAGGTCCAGGCTTGCTAGGATTATCCACTACCCTGCCACAAAGCTATAGCTGGTTGCTGGGATTAATCAGTGTGGATCTGGGCTCTGTCTGTCCACTTTGTCCACCAGTGACAACAGAGACAAGCCCTGAAGTAAAGGTTTCTCTTCTTTTTTCTTGTTTTTGTTTTCATTTTGATTGTTTGTTCTTATTTTTACATGAATGTGAATATTGCTTCTAGCTTTTTGTTCTTGCTCTTTCTGTTCTTGTTTTTATTTCTTCCTTTTCTCTTTCCCTGCTGTTTTCTTCACCAGTTTCCCGAAGTTCATGTAATCTTCCTTTGTTCTATAGCCTTGCTTCTAATCTCTTCCTCTTCCTGTATTTCTCCATTTTCCCCCACCTTCTTTTAAATTTTCTCCCCTGAGGGTAAAATCATCATATTGAGGGCATATTTACTGTATACAATTTTTGTTTTAGATTTTGTTATCACAAATATAGTTATTTGCTATCACAAATGCAGTTAAAGGTGGCAAATTAATAGCTGTCACAGCTTGTCATTTTCTAGGCTGTGTTTGATGCTGTTGTTATTGCTAGTTGTACTACTTTAGCCAAGGAAACATAATGTTCTAATCATTTGTTCTTCCTGGTATGCGAAGACTGAGATTGCCTAAGGGTTATAAACAATACTATAGACTAGTACCAAAGAAACAAGGGCTAGACCAAATGAGCAGCAACTTCTCCTCCTCAATAAATTGAAAAGGTAAGATCTTGCAACAAACTCAAAACCCAAAAGCCAGCTATACCTGGAAAACATTTCTGAGAAGTAGTCATCTCCAAAGAGCTCTCAATGCTAGCAATAAAGCGACCTACCATAAGCAATTTACAAGCATCCGCTCAAGAACTGAACTGAAAAAATGGAAAATGAGAAGACACCTAAGCAAGATGCAACCCCAGACTTCCAGCTCACCAAAGGTAAACCTAGGGGGCAATGAGGTACAACAATTCAAAAGCCACCAACCTGGACTCTCCAAAGTGGTAACAGCAGAAGTAACAAATTTTAGAAAATTTGTTTAGAAAAAAATCAAATAAAAATAATTTCTCTGATAACTACAGAGATGGTGACCGTAGTGAAAGACATGTTTAGTGACTTTAGAGTAGATACACATTAAAAAATAGAGGAGCTTAGAGAAAGGATGGAAATCATCAATGCCCAACATAGGAAAGAAATGGAATCCGTAAAGCAAATTCAAACAGACATCAAGGAGATTAAAAATTCCATTGAAAGTATACACAGTAGAATGAGCCAAGGTGAGAACAGAATATCAGATCTCAAAGACAGGATTGTGGTTAGTGATCACGAAAAGAAAGATTTCTTAAAAATTGCAAGGGATCTAGAAAAATCAACCCAACAGCTGCTAGATGATGCAAAGAAGAATAACATAAGATGGACTGGAATCAATGAAAAAGCAGGAGACAGAGCAAATGACATTTAAAAAAAAAAAAAAAAAACCTATTCACAGCAATAATGGCAGAAAATTTCCCAAGCATGGAAAAACAATTTGACATACAGTAAGTGAGGCATATAAAACTCCAATTAGCCATGGTCCAGAAAAATCTACACCAAGGCACATAACCATCAAGATTCCAGAAACTAAACAAAAGAACAGAATATTAAAAGTTGTTAGAAAAAAGAAATAAAATCACCTATGAAGAAAAGCCTGTGAGAATCACAGAAGACTTTCAACACAAACTCTCAAATCAAGGAGAGCTTGGGGTTAAATATTTCAAGTCCTAAAAGAAAACAACCCCCAGCCCAGATTAATGCACCCTATAAAACTATCTTTCAAAATTGATAGAGCCAGGTATGCTGACACATGCCAATCCTAGCACTTTTGGAGGCTGAGGCAAGAGGATTTCCAGGAATTCAAGGTCAGCCTGGGCTCCATAGTGAGTGCAAAGCCAGCCTGAACTACATAGCAAAACCCTGTCTCAAAAAAAAAAAATTGGTGGAGAAATAAGATACTTCCATGACAAAGAACACCTAAAGAAATTCAGACCAGCCGGTGTGGTGGTGCACACCTGTAATCCCAGCACTCAGAAGGCTGAGGCAGGAGATTCATTGCAAGTTAGAGACCAGCCTGGGCTACAAAGTGAGCTCAAGGCCAGTCTGAACTGCATAGCGGGACTCTGTCTCAAAAAGACAAAAAAAAGAAAAAAAGAAATTCATGACCACCAAAGTAGCACTCTATAATGTTCTAAAGAACATTCTAGAAAGAGACAAAAAGGACTACAACTCTATGAACTCCAACAGAATGAATTCACCAGGCAAGGCAAGTAATTAAACAGGGGGAAAAAAGGGAACCAACAATGGGAAATAACATGATAAAGATAAGTCAATACATATCAGTTATAACCATCAATTTCAATGTCTCAATTCACTAATCAAAAGTGGTAGATTGAGCCAGGTGTGGGTGTGCACCCCTGTAATCCCAGCACTCAGGAAGCTGAGGCAGGAGGATCGTTTCAAGTTCAAGGCCAGCCTGGGCTACAAAGTGAGCTCAGATCCAGCCTGAACTGCATAATGAGACCCTGTCTCAAAAAAAAAAAAAAAAGTGGTAGATTGGTAGAGTGGATCAAGAAGCAAGATCCAACAATATGCTAAATACAAGAAACACATTTAACTCGAAAAGAAATTCATACACTAAAAGTTAGAAGATGGAAAACAATACTGGGCTGGGGATATAGTTCAGTGGCACAAGTGTTGGGGATATAGTTCAGCAAGCACAAGGTCTTCAGTTGGATTACCTGTACCAAAAAAGGGAAAACAGTAATGCATGCAACAGAAACCCTGAAAAAAGAAGGGGTAGCTATTCTATATGCTGAATTAAATGCTCCTACTCAGATGACTGTAGCTGCTTCCTCTGCAGTTGTACAGTGAGCTCCCTGGCACCTGAAGCAGCAATATAAATTGCCACTGGGTGGGTCCTGGCACTCTCACCTCCACGCATCTCTCCTGGTGCTGCAGGGGTCTGACACCTGCAGGCTGTGCTCCTAGGCTTTCTCCACAGCTGGCTGGGTTCCAGGAGGTTTGGCCATAGTGAGGAGCTGGAGGAGGAGGTGGGCACCCAGGAAGAGAGAAGCTGGAGCATCCTCCTGTCCCTCCTGCCTTGGGAGGTCCCCTGAAGTGCCACTGCTCCTCTGTTCCAGCTGGCACCAAGTGCCCCTAACCCCACTGGCTCCCCTGGTCCTGCCATCCTGAGTGGTTTCCCAGAGTGGCTGATCTCCATGTTACTCATCCTCTCCACTGTGACCTCCCATAACCTGTGTAGCTGTTTTTGGTCCTGTCTGGGAAGACCTAGGGTTTCTTTTTCCTGGCTGGGCCCTGTCCTTCCTGATGCTGCTGTAACAGGATTCCAATATGAATAGGAGGCTGATCCAAAAGGTCCTTTGCAAGCCCAAAACTCTGGGCTTAACCTTAGGTGATCCAGGAATCCACCTCCCTTTCCCATCTAAGTGCCAACTTCCAGGGGCAGTAGGGGCAGGGGGCAGTAGGCAGGCCAGTTCCATCTAAGCTGGCAAAGATCAGAGAGCAGAAAATGAACACACATACACACACACACACACACACACACACACACACACACATACTCCAGAAAAGCCCAACAGCCTACCCATGGTTCCCCAGAACAGCCTATCCATGGGAACAGCTGTCCAGAGAGCTGAGGACAGGCCCTTGGCCAGGACTTTCCAGACTGGCATCCCTCTTATATTCAGGGGAGACTTCCAGAGTATTCTGGGCCAACACCCACATGCAGGGTGAGGAAACGGAAGCTCAGACAGGGAGAATGACTTCCAAGGCCTCCCAGGAAGCTAGCAGCAGAGCTGGGCTGGCACCCAGGTCTCCAGCTCCAGGCCCGTGTCCTTTGTCCCCTCCCCTACCATGCTGTCCCTGGCCCAGCCTCACAGGAAACAGGTTCTGGAGCACCCTGGCAAGACTGGGCATCAGGACAGGCTTCAGGCAGCTCAGTGAGCACCACTAACCCTGTGGCTGGGGGCCACCACGTGGGAATGTTCCCATGCAGGCCCAAGGATGTCTGTGCAGTGGCGTTCACAGCAATCTCATTCAAAGCAAAATACTAAAGTAGTGCATGTCCTCCAGTACGTGGTCAGTGGGAAGCACGACATGGCTTTTCCCTGTACTTCTGAGCAGTGGACAGACTGACGAGGCATGCTCTCTCTGCCCGCCTGGCCTGTTTTCATGGAGGAGATCAAGCAAAAAAGAAAACCCTTCCTTGTGGCCAGGCTCAGGGTGGGACCAAAGGTCTAAGCAAAAGCAGATTTCCCTTTCAGCATAAAACTTTTGTGCTATTTGCTTGGCTGCCATGGGCCCAGCAATGTTCTAGAGTTTTAAGAGTAAAACAAAGTTGCTTTAATACTTAATTAAAATGAAAATCAAGGGGCTGGGGATTTGGCTCAGTGGCACAGCACCTGCCTCGCAAGCACAAAGTCATAGGTTCGATTCCTGGTACCGGAAGAAAAACAAACAAAAAACAACAACAACAAAAAATGAAAATCAAAATTTTAAAAATACAAAACACCTTCAAAAATAAAGGTCAGTGCCTGCCTGGCAAGCCCAAGGTCCTGAGTTCAATTCCCAGTATATAAAATAAATAAATAAATAAAGCTCAGGCATGATGTGCGCACCTATAATCCAAGTTAATCAGGAGGCTGAGGCAGAAGCATCACAAGTCCAAAGCCAGCCTGGGCAACTTAGCGAGATTCTGCCTCAAAAATAAAAAGGGCTGGGGATGTAGTTGAGTGGTAGAGTGCTTGCCTAGCACGTTGAGGGCCTGGGTTCAAGCCCTAGTAGTGTGAAGAAAAAAAAAAAAAAAAAGAATAAATGTCACATGTACTGACAGGGAAACACACCCTGGTGTAAGGACCAGCAGCACCAGCAGAGCCCCATGGGGGAGGAGTGCTGCCGGAGGTTCAGATCTGGGGAGCGGAGAGATGAAAAAGGCTTTGCTTTTTGCTTTATACATGGAAGGGAGGAAGGAAAGAAGGAAGAAAGGGAGAGAGGGGAGGGAGGGAGGGAATAAGTCAAAAGAAAAGAAAAACTAATCCTCGTGGTTAGCTGGGCCCTCGGGCCTCGTGATTCACAGCTGGTGCAGCCTGGGCCTCCTCTGGCTAAGAGAGGACGAGCGCAGCCCGGGCCCCCACCTGCATGTTGTGGAGAGCTGCACCTGGGCTTGTAGGACGGCCAGCGAGCAGGAGAGAGAGGGCGTCGGGAAATCCACCTGCATGACGAGGATGCCAAGGGCCGCTCTCTTGAGCACATCAGCGTCTGGCTCCCAGACCCCTGTGGACTAGGGGCCCCGACAAATGAGAGGGTTGGGAGGCAGGAGGTGAGGCCCCCGAGCAACACGGGGGGGAACAGCTGGAGGGACCAGAGGGGAGACCCCAACAGCCGCGGGTGGATGGAGTGTGATGTGCTCCCCGCTGTTCCAAGAGAGGGGACTGGAGCCCGCAGGAGGGAGTTCCCAGTGACAAAGCAGAAGGGACGGCCAGTGCCCGCCTAGGTGGCGCGAGCTGCCTTGAGGAGCAGGGCGTGAGAGCCCCGTCACCGGGGCACCACGATGACACTGGACACTGCCCACAGAGATACCCTAGAGGCCACTTAGGCGTAGGACACAGAGAGGGATTCTATACCTCCAGGGTCCCTTCCACTCTGAGCACCTACGACTCTGACTGGAAGACCCAGGGCAGGGGCCATGACAGTAACAGCCTCTGTGTCTACAGACGCCGAGCCCCCGGCAGCACAGGGCTGAGAGCAAAGTGCCACGGCCCTGCGCGGGTTACAGGTGTGGAAAGGGGCTGGGGTGAGAGGGCCGCTCTCCAGCCGGTCCACCGGGAGACTCCGCACCCTCAGGCTCGGCAGGTGGCGCCAATCGCGCTCCTGAACCACCGTCCATGGTCACTGCTGGGGCTCAGATGGCCTCCAAGTGTCCCAGGCTGGAGGGTCACACACAGGGGATATTTGGAGCTGGGTCCTGGGGGGGCCAGAAAAGCTCTGCCCTCACGGGTGGATCAGTCCCCCTGAGGATTAATGAATTAATGGGCGACCTGGGGAGTGGTGTTGTTTTGGGGTCCGCTCTCGGGTACACTTGTTCTGCTCCCCATTTGATGCTGCTGGCAGCTCTGTGATGCAGGGTTCCCAGTGCTGCGAGCTGGGGAAACTCTGTCCTCTGCCGAGTACCCAGTGTGAGCTGAGACAGCCTCCTCCGTCCGCCACGCAAATGCATTGCACTAACTTTTCTAGTTTGTTTGTTTGTTTGTCTTTTTGAGACAGGGTCTCGCTATGCAGTTCAGGCTGGCCTTGAGCTCACTCTGTAGCCCAGTCTGGCCTCGAACTTGCAGGGATCCTCCCCGCTCAGCCTCCTGGATGCTCTGATTATAGGCATGCACCACCACACCCTGCCACTTATTTAACTGAAAAATATACTTCAGCCCTTAAAACGCAGTGGCAAGAAAAGCACAAGCAGCCCCCGTACCCCTTCCACCTGAGCCCAGTTTGAGTTTACAAGCTTGCTGTCTCCCCAGTGCCCGGTTTCATTTTTGTTTGCTGAGCCCCGTGGAGCGGGTCCCCTCCTCTGCGCCCTCCCCCGCTGCACACCACCCCAACCCCTCCTGAGATAGGATCATTGTTTGAGATAGGATCTTGCTAAGTTGCCCAGGCTGGGTTCAAATTTGCGTTCCTCCTGCCCCAGCTTCCCAGAGTGCTATGATTACTGGCCTGTTCCACACCTGGCTCCACCTTCTCCGCCTTGATGACTTTCATGAGATGTGCCCTGGGCAGGCGACACCCTCATTTTGCAGAAGTTCCAAAAAGTAAGAGATTAGGACAGGGACAGAACAAAGGATCTTCTGTGCTGTTTATAGTTTAGAGTCAAATGTACATTTCTTTTGTTACTAAAAAGAAATTTAAAAAAAAAACCAAACTAGTAGGCGTCTCGAGACAGAGGTAATGCCAGGTGAGGGCGGAGCTGGGAGGCAGTAGGGCCCCGGCCTCGCCTGCCAACTGCCAGAAAGGCTCTGCAGGGGGCCTTAGAAGCTGGGGACCCAGGAGCCTGGCTCCTGGGAACAGGGAAATGGTAAAACACGGGAAGCAGGGAACTGTCAACAGCGCTCAGACCCCATTAAAAAGGCCCCCAAACCCGAAGGTCATTTCCTCCTGCACGGTGCATGTATTTATTTTATAGATCTGGCCAAACACAGCAGAGAAACCCGGGCTGCAGAGCAGGGGGGCCGGGAAAGAAAAGGGAAAAAAGAAAACAGAGTGAGAAGTGGTGTTTTATGAGCGGCATTAAATCCCGTCGCACAATGAGCCAGCGGCGCTAACCAGGGCGACTCCGGAAAGTCTAGGGAAGGGAGGTGGGGTCGGCGTGGACGCAGCGCGTGTGGCCTTGCACACACACACGCACACACACCCACGCACACAGAGAAGGTGGGGGAAGAACGCACGACCTGCGGGCTGAGCCTCGCCACCCGTCCGGGTCCCGGAGGGGGCCGTGTGGAGCCTTCACGGTCCGGAGCCTCAGGCCCAGGGTGCTCAGCTCGGTCCCCAGACTCCTCAGGGTGCTGCTCATCTGCAGGAAGCCCCTGCGTTCCACTTCCTTGTCCCTGCTGTCCCCTCCCGCTGGGACTAGCACGAGACCCACTCTTTCACTCATGCTCACATTGTACACACATGGGGCCCATTCTCTGGCACGCTCAAGCACACGCACACACTCTCGTGCACACTCATTTGCGTGTGCACCCACTTCAGTGTCTTTTCCTCTGGGGGACCTCTCGACCCACCATCTCCAGGCTGCCCGTGACCCTCCGGGTCTCCCACCATGGCTGGCCTCACCCCCTGCAGTCCGGGAACCCGCAGGACTCTGCCTGCCGTGCCTGGGAGCGGTCCCTTCTCCCAGCCCCCGTGGCCAGTGGGGCCCTTGGGGGCCTGCGAGGCTGGAGGAGAAAGCAGAGGCCGGGCAGGCAGAGTGGAGTGACCGGGGAAGGAGCGCGTCCAAGTCGGCAGCGGGGCAGTCTCCCAGGCCCTCTCTGAGCGGCCGGGATGAGGGCTGGCCGGAGGCCGCACCCAGAGGCGAGTGCGGTGGAGCCATGTACACTGCTGATCACCGGAACGGCGGGAAGGGGGAAGGGAAGCAAAAGGACAGGCAGGACCCTTGAGGCTTGGGTCAGAGCGTCCCCTCGGAACGTGGCAGAGGGACGTGTGGGCGTGGGCAGCAGGAGGGAAGACACGGTGGCCCAGGAAGACACTGAGTTGCACTAGGCCAAGTGTGGAAGCTGTGCCTCAGACCTCAACCCGGGCACACTGGGGACCCCTGCAGCCTCAGTTTCCCGCAGTCTCTGAGAGGCCCCTCCCACGCTGTCTTCCTCCCTCCGGCCACCCCAATCCTTCAAGACACCGCCATGAGCCTCCACAGGTGGCGGCAGCCGAGGCTTCCTCCCTCCAAAACAAACAAGCCGGAAGGACTCACCGCCTAAGTGGCTTTTTGGGCCACTGCCTAATCTCAGCTAAGTCCGCCTGGTTTCTCTGAGGCGTCGGTGTGCAAAAACATCACCTGACCTGGCGGTCAGGCCCTGGGCCACAAGGAGAGCCCTGCTCTGAGGAAACGGGGTGCAGCAAGTCCCAAGCTGGCACGTGCAGCCTTGAAACGACTGAGGCCGCGCCCGCCCTCCTGAGTGCCCTTCCGAGCTGTGGCACCTCGTGGTGGGTGTGTCAGAGCGAACCCGGGGCTCTGCCCTAGAGAGGAGCCGTCCTGGGCCTCAGCCCTGAGAGCCCGCATCTGGAGCAGGACTGCGGTAACTGTCCACTGTCCCAAGGGTGGGCTGGTGCGGCCTGCACGGGACCCGTTGTTCTTGGGATCTGACGCCCCGACAGATTTGTCACACTACCGTGGAGCCACACCTTAGAACTCTGAAAATAAGAAGCGACCCAGCGCCCTGGAAGTGACACGCCCACATGTGAACAGTGGCAGATCTGGGGCGTGAAATCGTGGGTCATTTTTATTTCCTTCTTTGTACTTTCCCACAGTTTCCAAATTTTTCTATGGTGAACATACATCGCTGTTATAAGTAGAAAAAAATAGTGTGCTTTCTCCCCGCTCCAGGAGAAACTAAGGACCTACCTGTGAATGTCAAGTGTGCCGACCTTGCTGAGCCGAGAAGGGGAAACAGGAGAGGAGGCGGAACCAACTCTTGGTGGGTGCCGACCATGTGGTTGGGGCGGGGTCAGGAACACTTCATCCATTAGCTCTGCAATCCTCACAACTGCCCTGCAGCTTGGTGCTCTGGTCCTCATTGGACCGGGGGTGGGGGGGAGGGATAGTGAGGCACACAGAGGAGACACACTTGCTGAGTCAGCCAGCTGGTGTGCAGGTGGCAGAGCTAACACTGAACTCAAGAGCACCTTGAACAAAGCCCTGTCCTCTCTAATTCACCCGCTGCCCTTCCACAAGGTGGCAGGAAATGCCGCCTCAAAGCCTGCTTGGCTTGGAGATACCTGGAAGCCCTATCATCCAGGGCCTTGTGGTGTCCCCAGCTCTCCAGGACACAGTGCTCCTCTAGGCCTCACAGGAGTGCAGCCCAGCATGGTGACTGGTGTTTATTGTTGCTGTTTTCTTCAAGATAGAGGGTCACTTTCACGTTCTGTGTGCCGTGTCTTGTCTGGTAGCATTAGTGTCTAACAGACACAAAGCTGAACTGGACTTGGCCTTCCGCTGGCTGGCCAGCAGCACTGGAAACTGTTACTATCTCACATCTGTAGTTCTAGCACTTGGGAGGCTGAGGCAAGAGGCTCACCATGAGTTTGAAGCCAGGCTGGGCTACGTAGTGAGCTCAAGACCAGCACGAACTACATAGCAAGACCCCGTTTCAAAACACACAAACAATTGCTACTATGTATTTGAAAGCAATTACCACAGCAGGTTGAGATCATCTGATGCAGGAATTTCATTCACAGGGATGAATTTCTAAGAACCACTTTAGAAATAGGAAGCTACATGCAAAGAGATGTTCATGTTAGTGTTAACTACAACAACAAATAATTTACAGCCAACAATCTGATGGCAGATACTATAAAAAGTAATTTTTTTACAATGGATAAATAGTGGTAGCCAACTTCCAAAAAAACCCCAGTATCCTCCCCCTCCTGGTAGTCACACTATGGTGAGGTCCCCTCTCATTCTGAATAGGGTTCATTTGATGACCAAGAGATTATGGAAGTGACCAAGTGTGACTGCCAAGAAAAGGCCACAAAAAATGCAGCTTCTGCCTTGGCTTCCGATCACTCATTCTGGGGAAAGCCAGCCACCAGGTCATGAAGAATCT
Source organism: Chinchilla lanigera (assembly GCF_000276665.1). NCBI lineage: Eukaryota > Metazoa > Chordata > Mammalia > Rodentia > Chinchillidae > Chinchilla > Chinchilla lanigera. The sequence continues at coordinate 4,546,748 of NW_004955452.1, read as the reverse complement.
CTAGCTGCGTGGAGAGGAGGCCTGGGTGGAGAGTAGCAGTGGCTTCCCGCCAATAGCCATATGAAGGTGCCATCTTGAAAACAAATGTGCTCAAATCTCCATTGGATGATGGCGTAGAAGGGATAGACATCTACAGTAGATAGATGTCACATACACGGGAACACTGCATCAATGAGCGTGAATGAACTGTTGCTACATTCACAGTGTGACAGCTTTCACAAGCAGCATGATGACCAAAAGAAGCAGATACCAAAGAGGTCGCACTTCGTGATTATAGTCTGGATCTAAAATGTCCCCCCGCATGGTTATGTGCTCAGAGGTGGGACTTTTGGAAGGTGATTAGGTCATAAAGGCACTGGTCTCATCAGTGGCTGAATGTACTGAAGAGTTCATAGCTGAATCTGCTGTTAGAGGCAAGGCCTGGTTGAGGAAGTACGTCAGGGGACGTGACCTGGAGGGGTACATTCTTGGGCCCAGCCACTCTTTCCTTTCTCTGGAACTTCCTTGTTCTCCGCTTTTCTGGCTGCCGTGAGTTGAGCAGCTTTCCACCACTGTAAGCTTCCACCATGATGTCTCTGCCCAGGGGCCGGCTGACCATGGACAGAAACTCACAGCCACAGTGAGCTTGTATGAAGTTTGCATGTCAGGTATTTTGCCCAAGCAACAGAAAGGGAACCAATACTATTATTTTATTGATACAAAAGTCAGAAACAGTCAAAATTAATCTATACTGTTAGAAGTCAGGCCAGCGGTGACCTTTACAGTGGGAGAGGAGGGGCAGGACAGGTCAGGAGGATGCCCCAGGCACTGATGACGTCCTCTTTCTTGATCTGGGGGGTGTGCTTAGTTAGCAAAAACTCACATCACACATGTATGCTTTGTGTACAGTATCCATATAGGCTATCAAATATTTCAATTAAAAATGTCTTAAATATTCAAATATTGTGTATTTCAATAAAATGTTTCAATTTAAAAGTGCTTTCAAACGACCGTTTTGCACTCACTGTATAAAATCTAGACGTGTGCGATCAGGCTCTGGTCAGGGAAGACAGCAGATGCTCATGGAAGACCATACAAATGATTTGCAACCCTATAAACCACGCACGCACACGCATGCATGCACGCACGGAAGGCAATACGGAAAAAATGGCACATTTGTGTTGGGAGACAGGGGTTCTGGGTAGTTTTTGAGTATTCAAGTATATCACTTCAGAATGTATCATACCGTCCCGTCAAGAAGAATGAAAAAAGGCCGAGAGGTACAATCCATTTCCACGGGGTATCCAACTAGAAAGTAAAATACAGTCTTCGAAGGAGTAGGCTTTTTATGCACCGAAACTTGGCCACCCAGAATGCCTCTTTCCCAGGGATTTTGCAGATCCTTAACGTGTGGTTTCTCTAGCGGGATCTGTTACTGAAACTACCGTTTTCATTAAGGCAGAAAAGCGGAGGTCTGCTCCGGAGTTCGCAGTCCCGAGAGCTTGGAAGGAAACAGTGCCAAGCGGGGAGAGAAGGTGTCGGCGACAGGGTGAGCAAACAGAGCCGTAAGTATCAATTTGCTGAGGAGGAGGGAAGAAATCTGTGGGCCTGGATGGCTGTTCCTGGCACTAACGGGACGGAATCAGAGCAGAAAGTCGGGCCTCAAGGCCCCAGACAGCTGCCCGCGCAGGGAGCGGTGGAGAGGAGTCTCTGGCTGTGCTGAGCCACAGACCTTAGATTTGCCACTGAAGCCGTCCAGAGTCTGGGCTGCATTGCTCTTGGTGGCACCCCGATATTCAGGTACCACGGGGAGGGCAGCAGGTCTGTTCGCAGCCCCTCCATGTGTCATCCCCTTGCGCAAAATCTCCAGCCGAGATTCCACAGCACAGCTTCAAACGGTGTCCGCAGGGGACCCTGAGGGAGCCCAACCCACCATGCGTCCAGGGGCCACCGGGGGCCTCCAGGCCAAATCCCCACTGCGTCCTTCACCCAGGAACCCCCGTCACTAACTGCTGCTTACATGGCACAGGGCCTTCTAAACTTCAAAACCGTAGCAGAAACCACAGAGGAAATGCTTGACAGATCCGTGCCACACAAGCATAAGCAGTCCCGGTATGATTAAAACACACAGGCAAGGCTAAAAGACAAACAAGTGGGACCGCGCTTGCAGCAGATACCACAAACAGATGGTTAGAATCCTCCTTTTGTAAAGAACCTATACGAGTCAACAAAAAAAGTCCAAGATGCCCACGGATAAAAGGGCAGAGGACATGGAAAGTGTAAAACCAAATGTAAATAGCTGAGACTGGGGATGTAGCTCAGTGGTAACCAACGGCATATCACAAAAGAAAAGAAAATAACATATATGACCAATGAACACTGATTTTTCATTATTACACACTGGACGCCGGTGGACATCTTTTTTTTTTTTTTTTTTTTAGGCAGGGTCTCCCTGTATAGTTCAGGCTAGCCTGGAACTCACAGTGATCCTTCTGCCTCAGCCTCCCAAGTGCTAAGAGGGCTCAGTCTCTCTAAGGGCCACAGGAACACAATGAAAGAATGTGAAACTAGTCAGCAAAGCTACTCCTCTTCGTTAGCCAAGGCACAGAAAGATGGCACTGGGTTGGGCACTAGAAATATAAACTGTGAAATATTTCTTCAACCCACTGAAAATAGTGATCAAAGCCCTTTTAAAAAGTTCCAATTTTTTTTTTTTTTGGTCCACTTTTTAAAACCATTTCCTAAGAAACTTTCTGGGAGATAATTCAGTGATATTTAGTATTTATCAGCCCCCTTAACGTGTCCATACATTGCTGATTATTTCCTCTGAAGTCAAGTTGTAAAATATAGTCAGAGACGTATACACAAAGATGCCTACCAGGGCTGAGTGTGGTAGCGAACACTTGTAACCCCAGCACTTGAGAGGCTGAGGCAGAAGGATGGCTATGAGTTTGAGGCCAGCCTGGACTATATAGTGAGACCATGCCTCCAAAAAAAGAAAAAAAGCTACTGGAGTCCAGTGTGTAATAATGAAAAATCAGAAACAACCCACAGTCCCATAGTCAGAGAATGACTGAGGCAATGCCAGTGAGTCTTTATAACAGAAAGTGTCAGGCAAATAGCCTTGCCAAGATCGAGAGTTCCAGATGACGCAGGAGAATGCAGCAGATACAGGAAATTTGTAATGGAATGTAAGCAACAAAAGTCTTAAAGAAAAAAAAAAAACTAGCTAGTAGGCTGGAAAACACACAGCACATTTACATAGACATTCACTTACTCTTTTCTGTACTTTCCAAAATTTCTGCAATGAGTAGAATTATGTGAATAATCACTTACATAGTTAAAAATCTGTTTAAAAAAGAACTCTCCCTGACGCTCTGCTGATTTTTCCTAGTGAAAACTTCCCTTTGTGAATCTACACAAAGAGGGCTTGATAGATATTTGTGAGAAAATAAACAAATAGCACTTTTAAGTCTCTTGTGAACTGGTTCTCGCCCTCTGCACTTACAGCCTGGTATTTGTCTTTGTCTTATTTCCCCTGTGACACGGGAACCTCTCTTTGTTCACATCTAGCCAGGGTCTTGCAACCAGGCAACACTTGATAACAGTGGGATTGATTGATTGATTGATTGATTGATCAATTGATTGAAAAGAACTCACTGTGTAGCGCAGGCTAGCCTGGAACATGCAGTGATCCTCCTGCCTCAGCCTCCCAAGTGCTGAGATTATAGGTGTGCACCACTACGCCCTACAGTGGTGTTATTTTAAAATAATGGCACATCCCATGCAGTTAATTGTGTGTGTTTGTTTGTTTGTGACAGGGTCTTGCTATGTAGTTCAGGTTGGCCTTGACTTTCAGTGATCCTCCTGCCTCTGGCTCCTGAGCGCTGGGATTACAGGTGTGTGCCTGTATGCCCAATGTTTTAACTATGAAATAAAAATAATTTTTAAACATGAAGTCAAGATTCTGGATATCAAGGATTCTTTGTGGGCTAGGCTGTGGGGTTAACTCAATGCTATAGGCTCTGAGATAGATCCCTGGTAGTATAATGGGAAAAAAAAAGGATTACAATGGTACCTCAGTTAAGAACTTAATTTGTTTTCCGATTTGGGGGAAGGTGGCTGCGTTTTTGTTTGTGTGGGAAAGACGGCCATGACCGTATTTCTCACCCAATGCAGTTTTTGAACGGAAGCAAACTTCTGCTGAACACTTTTGCTTGCAAAGAGAAGCGTTTGCAAACTGAGCTATCTCTGTATCTGTTAAATCTTATGAAGGTAGGGAGCCCCCTACACACTGACAAGAGCAGATGGAGATGTCTCAAGATGCGGTTCCAGGAGCAACTCTGACCTTCCCTGGCCTTCGGCATACGTTTCTGCCAAACCTACGGTCTGGCGCTGGAGGTCTGTGCTAGGAGCCCCGCTCTGCAACTCGCTGGCTATGGAGCCTTGAGCAAGTCACTCATTCTTAGTTCTTTCATCAGTGACCCTAGGATGATAGGCTCTATCCAGCTCTATCCACCAGGACTTCTAACAAGCATGTAATAACGATGGCAGTAGACAATCAAGTTGAAAGGTAACTTTAAAACACTGCGGAACTTCTCTTTGTAGCACAGAACTATTGATAATCAAATCAATACTGTGAGCCAGTGACTAGGGCTTCATTTACACTTGCGTACATTGCATTTACATTTACTTACATTTTCTGGTAAAAAATAAATACATAATGGGCAACCTTAAGATCCTGGCAAAGGCTTTAAAATTCTGAAGGGGGTCTGCAGAAATTAGGAGCAATTCTTTACGGCAAAGCATTTAAGAGAACAAGATGGAATTTGGCTTTTTAAGTGTTTCCAAAGACAAAGGGGAGCCAAGAGGGCCTGGACTTTTCTTTTCCTGCTCCTTCCTTGATTTCTTTTTCTTTTTTTCTTTTTTTTGAAACAGGGACTTGCTGTGCAGCTCAGGCTGGCCTTGAGCTCACTTTGTAGCCCAGGCTGGTCTTGCACTCACAGCGATCCTCCTGCTCCATCCTCCTGAGTGCTGGGATTACAGGCGTGCGCCACCACGCCCAGCCTTCCTTCATTTCAAAGCCAGACTCAGCCGGGCAGGCCAGTTGTGCTGGCCCACAGTGACCTCTGCAGTTAGCAGGTGAAAGATCTCTCTGAGACAGGAGGACCAGGTCCCTGCACTCCTCCTGGCGCCTGTGGTCCCTTGCACCAAACTGGACCCCTCTCTAGCACCCGGAAAGTGCAGCCCAATGCAGTCAGTTGTGGTACTGAAATCACTTAGCTCTCCTCCAACCCGGCTCACAAAGTTCCTGCCAGAGAAGCCCACTAGGGCAGCTCCTGCCACGCTCAGGCGGGGCCAGAGCCACCCCTCCTGAGCCCCCGAGAGAGCCCCTCCCAGCAGGAGCGAGAGGACGGCATCCAAGCCAATGCTGAGACCGACCTCAGGGGCGGGTGACCTCCCTGGCTCCTGGCTGTGTGACGCTGGCAACCTACTTAACCTCTTTTTGCATCAGCACCCCCTACATTTTAAAAATGGCAGAAGGACCGTCCTTCCTTCCCAAGCTTGTTGACACTATTAGAAGACTTGACACTTACTTTTTTAAAAACAGCACAATAGCTGGCACATAACATTTAATAAAAAAAAAAAAAATTCTTATTTGACAGAAAATCAGAGAAAGACAGAGTATTTGAAGACACTGAGGTTTATTCATTTACTTTACGACGTGGAATCAGAAACGTGTCCACGGCTTCTCTTTTTCCCCTTATACGATACGAAGGCCACCTGTCTTCAGGGAACACCACTTGTGACAACAAGTCCGTCTCTTCTGAGTCTGCAGACAGGATTTTCCTGGAACCGAGGACCCTTTGCTGAAAGGCCGGGTCCTTGTGCCCTCTTCGCGCCTGGCCTCTTGGGGTGGCCGGGCCTGACTGTGCCAGGTGAGCGGCCCGCCCGACCGCCTTCCAGGCGGCACCCGCGGCTCTCCGAGGCCACCCGCTCTGCATTTGCGTTGTCCATCCGTGGGGCTCCGGCAACAGTGACAGCCGCACCTGGCGCGAGGGGGCGCACCCTCGAGTCACCCGGCGGGCGTCTGGGGGCTCCGATGGAGGCCGGGGCCGCGCGAGGAGCTCCTCGGGACTAACCACAGCAGAACCCCTCGCCCCGCCTCGACCCACCTGCCGCCCAGCCCTGAACTGTGGGTGTGCAGAAGTGCGAAGGGTCTGGGGCTCGCGGGGGCAAAAGCTTAGGACGACCAGACCTCAGCTGCCGTGTCGCCCCCGCCATCCCTGCAAGGGTGCAAGCGGGGGCCCGTCCGTCCTGGCCCGAGGTGCGATTAGCGGCTGAGCCCCGGAGATCGTCCGTTCGACACAGGAAGGAGGGAAGGAGGCCGGAGGCGCCTTCACACCGCGCAGCAGCCCTGACAGATCTGATAAAGAGGAAGGAAGCCGGCGACGCTGATTGCAGCTGACAACTCCCCAAACTGCCGAGGGCTTGCAGCTGGCCCAGCCTTGTTTGCAGAAGTGGCGCCTAAAGAAGGGAACCCGCGCCCCCTGCTGGTCGTATTGGAACCGCTCCTATCTAGTGACAAAAGCGAGCAAGGGCGTTAGGGACCACAGCCAGCCAGCTACGTACTGATCATGAAGCAGAAGGCAGTACAGCAGACTTGGGGAATGCAGGACCTGTCTGGACCTGGGGCCTCTACCTTCTCTCTGCTGCAGGAGACCTGCCTCAGAGAAGGATTACTGAGTTTTAGTTTAATTCCACTATGGCCGGAAAACACACTTTTGATTGCATTCCTTTGAAATCTGCCGGGTTGCATTACAGGCCAGCGTATGGTCTACTTTGAAAAGAAAGTGCATTCTGCAGTTGAGGATAGAAGTCCTTGTACGCAAGTTAGGTCACATTTGTTGTTGTCTAAATTTATTATTCCACCAGGCGTGGTGGCACATGCCTGTAATCCCAGCACGTGGGAGGCTGAAGCAGGAGGATCATTGAGAGTTCAAGGGCAGCCTGGGCTACAAAGTGAGCCCAAGGCCAGCCTGACCTGCATAGTAAGACCCTGTCTCAAAAAGATGAAAAAATAAATTTATTATTCCTTCCTGGGTTTGTGTTACAAGGTTTTTGTTATTTTTGCTTATTCTAGAAGTTACAGAGAGTTACACTTGAAATCTCCAATAATGATAATAGATTTGTCTATTTCTCCTTTTAACGTTACTTCTCCCAATCAACTTTTGTTGTATGTATTTAAAGCTGTTATTGAGTACCACTGACCTTTAGGACAGTTGTATCTTCCTAGTGAAAAAAAGTAAAAACCTTTCATTATGATAAAAGGACAAGGTTAATGTTCTAGATTATAAATCTCTAGTAATAATTCTTGCCTTAGCCTAGTTTGTGTTACAGTTATATCTTATTTACTGTCTCATGACTCCAGCATTTAATTTCAACATGTCCTCATATTTAGTCTCTTGGAATAGCACATATACTGAGCTTTTTTACTCAGTTTGGGGCTGGGGATATAGCTTAGCGGCACAAGCACTTGCCTAGCAAGTGCAAGTTCCTGATCAATTCCTAGTACCAAAAAAAAAAAAAAAAGTAAGATAAATAAATGTTCAGTTTGAAACTCTCCTTTAATCAGATTTTTAGTTCATTCTCATGTAATATAATTACTAATAAGGTTGGATTTATGGTTAACTTTTTGTTATTTTTCCAGTTTATCTGATCTTCGCTCCTTTAGTCCTCAATCTCTTTTTTCAGATGATTTTTTTGGGGGGGCGGTCTTTGAGACAGGATCTCATTATGTAGTTCAGGGTGGCCTTGAGCTCACTCTGTAGCCCAGGCTGGCCCCAAACTTACAGCTATCCTCCTGCCTCGGCCTCCTGAGTGCTGGGATTACAGAGATGCACCACCAGACCCAGGCTCTGAATATTGTAAAAATTTCATTTCATCTATAAATCTTAGATTTAAAATTATTTGTTCTCATGATTGACAGTAATCTTAGAGGTTACAATATTGACTAATGATTTGTTAGTTTTCTTAAATTAGTACTTTTACAACTTCCCACATACAGTAAGAATCTTACACATACTTCCACTACTGTTATATATTTTGTTTAAAATACATATATATAACAAAAGTGCATGTCTTTAAGACATTACTGCTTTTTAGTCAGTATTCTACCTGCCTGTCTACTTGTCCATTGTTTTCCACTCTTACTAGGGTTCTACCCTTCCATCTGGAGTTCTTTTCTTTCAGACTAAAAGACTTCCTTTAGGGGCTGGGGACTTAGCTCAGCGGCAAAAGCGCCTGCCTGGCAAGTGCAAGGTCGTGAGTTCGGTTCCTGGTACCGGAGGAAAAAAAAAAAAAAGACTTCCTTTAATATTTTTTAGAACATGAGTCTGTCAGTGCCAAACTCTCAGCTTTTGCCTATCTAAACATGCGTTATTTGACCCTTATTGAGAACATTTTTATTGAGTGGAAAATTTACTTATTTATATTATTGGTACACTGTATGCATACATAATGATCACGTTCATCATAGGGAATTTTTCCCCCAGCATTTTAAAGATTCCTTCCCGCCATGCGGTTTCCGAAGTTCCTACTGGAAAAGTCAGCCGTTGGTTTTACCGTGGCTCTCTGAAAATCGTCATTCCTCTCGGGCTGTCTTTTAGGGTTTTGTGTCTTTGGTCTTCAACAGTTTGTCTATGGTATTCTGGGGTGTGTTGTTTCATCTTGTTCCACGTGGAGTTCACAGGGTTTCACAGACCTGCAGATTGGTGTCTTTCATCAGTTTTGGAAAATTCTCAGCCATTATTCTATCAAGTGGCTTCTGCTCCACCCCTTTCCTTGTGGCATCTCCTGTACAGTTAGCCTGTCCCACAGTCTTGAGCTTTGTTTTTGGTTTTGTTTTGCATTCTTTTAACCCTCTTCACTTCAGTTTGACGGTTTCTGTTTTCAAGGACTAATCCTGTCTTCTGCGGTCCATTGTGCTTTTAAACCCATCCAATGAGTTCTTACTTTCAAGTATCATTTTTACTTTTTTTAAGTATTAATGTATTACAAATCATAGGTGGAAAATTAAATGATTTTTAGCAAATTTATAGTTAAGTTTCCATCAGCATAACTCATTTTTTTTCAAGAATATGTTTTAGAGGCGGGTGTGGTGGTGCACACCTGTAACCCCAGCACTCGGGAGGCTGAGGCAGGAGGATTGCTGAGTTTGAGGCCAGCCTGGGCTACAAAGTGAGCTCAAGGCCAGCCTGGACTACATAGTGAAACCCTGTCCCTAAAAAGGAAGAAAAAAGAAAAAAAACCCCAACAATATATTTTAGACAAATTCTTAATTTATTTCAAACACAAGGAAATCCAAACACTAACTGCCAACCAGCCCATCAATATATTAAAACTTTAGGGGGGTAAATTGCCCCACTTAAAGATCAAGAACTTCACCTTCGTAAAAGTGTACGATTTGGTGGTTTTTTAGTGCAGTCACCTAGGTTTGTAACCACTGCCATTATGTAATGACAGAACACTTCTATGATCACAAGAAACACAACCCCCATTAGCGGTCACTCTCCTCTCTCCCTCTCCCCGCCAGCAACCATTAATCCACTGTCTCTGGAGATTTGCCTATGCTGGACACTTTCTATAAATGGAATCAGAGTATGTGACCCCTTATGCCTGGCTTCTGAGAATTTTCTGGGCATTCACGTTGTAGCATTTATCAGCAGCTGATACACTTTATGGTTGGACAGTATTTACTACATGGATATGCTGCTTTTGTATCCACCATCAGACCTATTTGGGTCGTTTCTATTATGTGGCTATTGCAAGGAATGCTGTTGTGAGCGCCCAGGTATAAAATACGTCTCAACACTCCTGTGTATAAACCTGGGAGTGAGCCTGCTGGTTCCTATGATGGCTCCACAATGTAAGTGCTGGAGAAACAGCCAAGTTTTGCTGTACATCATGGTCAGCAATGTGTGAGGGTTCTAATTTCTCCACATCTTGCCAGCATTTTATTGCCCATCTTCTTGATTACAATCATCCTAGTGAGGCCTGTGTTTCAATTCTCAGCACGGTCAAAAAAGAAGAAAAAAGCACTGCCATTCTGGTGGGGTGAAGTGGTATCTCATTGTGCTTTTGAGTTACACTTCCTTGAAGACCAGCGCGAGATCTTTTCGTATGTACTATGGTGCGGATACGGTTCAAGGGTGTCCTCCAAGAGTTCCTGTGTTCAAAGTGTGGTCCTGGGTATGGCAATGTGGGGAGGCAGTGAAACCTAGAGGATGGGGGCTGGGAGGCAGGCATTCAATCACAGCGGGTGCTACCCTTGGGAGGAACTAATGCAGTTCTCCCGGGCCCCTGGCGAAGGTTGTTATGGAAATTAGATGGGCCCCTTCTGTGTCACTATGTGAGGTCTTCCACAAGCTGTCCTGCCACAGTGACCCGATCTGCCACAAGGACCTCCCCAGAGCCAAACCCACGGGAGTGCCATGCCCTTGACCCTCCAAGGCTGTGTGCTAAACAAACATCTTTGTAAAACACCCAGCTCCAAGTATTCTGTTCAATGGACAAAATCCAGCATATTTACTGGGCATTTGTACATCTTCTTTGGAGTGTTCTTACACCTTCTATTGAGGTGTAAGAATTTGTCAAATATTCTGGATGCTGGACCCTTACCTACAATCCATTTTTAGAACAATCCTACTGTTCCAAAAGATCCCTCTTGCCTTTTGAAAGTCAGTTCCCACTCTTAACTCCCAGGACCAGGCGATCACTGAAGTGCTGCGTGTTCGCTCCCCTTTAATAAAAAGTCATTATGACGTTATCGAGTGTTTACCCTGCACTTTAGAAGCCCTATGCTTACTTTCCAGCATGCCATGCACAACTGTAAAGTCCAGCTGATGTCCTGTAAGACAGCCGGTCATACATGTGGGGCGTCTCAGCTTCCCAGTGCCTTTATGGCCAAGAGCCTTGAGATTTCCTTTCCTCTTCTGAGCCCCTCTACATGGGCCGAACTCAACGAAGGTGAGCGGGAGAAAAGCATCAAGAGGGCTTCCCCCTTTGAGATTCCAATCCATGTAGCCTCTGTTGCTTGCACGCTGTTCTAGTGTTTTGTGTTATTTTGGTGTTTTGAGTTTTGTCTGGTGTTGTAGGAGTATTAGGTTCTTGTGACCTAACATAGCCTCTCCATCAACTATTCAGTTTTCAGTGTCTTGATATAGTGTCAGTTCTCTCTCTTAACCTACTCCTAGATAGACTTTGGCTATCTGGGGCACAACCTTTCTGTATGGATTTCTGAAACCATTCATCATGGAGATTTAATGGAAAACCATTAGTTTGGACTTGCAAAGTCTCCCCAAGGTCCGCGTGTTAAAGATTTGGTTGCCAGCCTGTGGCACTATTGGAAAGGGATAGAAACTTTTAGGAGGTGCAGCCTAGAAGGAGAAAGTTAGGGTGCTGGGGGTGCACCCTTGAAGGGGGTATTGGGACCCCTCAGTCCCTGCCTCGCTTTCTGCTTCCCAGCCAGATGAGCAGGTATCACCGGCCACATGTTCCCTCCAGGATGCTCAGTATCACCTGAAGGCTGTCACAGGCCCAAAGAAAGAGCACAAACAGCCACTGGCTCAAATCTCGGCAACCTCAGGTAGTTTGTCACAGTCATAGAAAGCACACAGTCTACACTGAATTTTTTGAGTTCAGACAACTGAAATGTTTATGCTTTTGAGAGTTCTCCATGAATGTAGTATACCTATCTCTTGAGCAGATTTCTACAAGGTCTTTCAATACTTTGTTTTCTACATAAACAAACTATACATTGTCAGATTTGATCCTAAATATTCTACACTTTAGGATCTTTTAAACCTTTTAGAGCACTTTGTTTCAGAATAGGTAACATACTCACACATTTCTAAAGCTCCAAAAGGCACACACTGACAACTTCCCACTTACTTTCCCTTGCTGCCCAAGTTTCTTTCAGAAGAATCAATGTTACCAATTTTTTTAACTTTCAATGTCGCTGCTATATACAGTAACTATACTAACATTTGTTTCTCAACAAGGTATCTAGAAATCTAGTTTCTTTTTTTTTTTTTTTGGGTTTTTGTTTTTCTCCGGTACCGGGAACCGAACTCATGACCTTGCACATGCCAGGCAGGTGCTTTTGCCGCTGAGCTAAATCCCCAGCCCCTCTAGTTTAATTCTTAATGTTTCTAAGAATGTGTAGGTTATATTACACACACACACACACACACACACACACACCTGTAGAAAGTAATCATTTTGTCATTTCTTTCCTATTCATTATTCCTTTTACTGTCTCACTATATTGGATAGGACGTCTCTAAATAAAGTAACTGAAAAGTAGCTGGACAGTACCTGTGGTGGTGAACAACTTTTACTCCAGCCTTTATGAGACGGCTTCTATTTCATGCTTTTATATGACATTTGCTGTAGTTCTTGGAGGAAGTCTCTAAAAAAGTATTGGTCATATTTTGCTACGAGTGAGCTTCATTTTACCCAATTATTCTCTGCAACTATTTATTTGCCTTTAACCTCTATTAAATGTGCTGAATCCCATGCAAAAAGTAGTCTCAAAATATTTTTACCCAAATTGATACTTATTTTCACGAGGGAGAAAAAAAGAGAGAAGCCTTTATGGTAGTGAAAATATACTTTATTTTTAACATAATAGCTGCCAGCAATATACTGGTATTGATGTTCCAGAGAGAGAAAAGAAAATACAAGCATTCTATGATAAGCTTTCATTTGCCTATTCATGTAATTCTAAAGAAAATACTCCAATTCTGTTCAACATTATGGCTTAGGAGTTGAATTTTTTGTCCATGACAGAAATGTAATTTTGGTTGCCCCAACCATGATAATCTGTAAAGGATAGAACTTTTAAGAGCCTACAAATAAAATGAATGCTTCCCTCTCTTTGAATTAAATATTGATTATAACCAGTGTAAGAAATTGGTGAATCAATTAACTTGATGAAATGTGTATCAAAATGTTCATGAAAAAATAATTTGTATTTCCTTTCATTTTCACTATAGATATTTCCTAAATGGGATTTCTAAATGCACAGAATTAAAAGCTATCTACATGCAATTTTGGAGATATTCAAAACTCCACAAAAGCAAAAAAAATGCCTAAATTCTAGAGTTGATCCACTTGTAGGACTAAATATCCCAAGTCTTTTTAATTGTATACACATTACTCTAACGTTTAAAGTTGTGAAGCCAAAGTTACTCAGAAATAATATTTTATTTGACATCTTTCTGAACATCTGCATCTAAACCAAAGGGAAGTTGATAATATTGACTGGAAGAGATCTTCTCAACTGTTTAATGAGAAATTTTTTCAGCATCTTCGGAAAATAGTGAGACTTTCCACTCATGCTCCAATCTCCTCACTGACATGTAACAAAAGTTGATTAAATGAAGAGGGAAATGATTCATTAGTTGTAGAAATAAAATTAGATGATTTCCACATGTCAACACATCCATGCACTACATGAGTTGCCATGGAAACTTTACAGCCCAAATCTCTCAGGATGTTAAGCCATCATCTTTCTACAAACATATGAAGTGCAAGATCTTCCTTTTTACTAGGTTTTGTCCATTTACCCTTCTCAATTTTCTTATACTTAAAAGACACAGTCTTTTTTTGAGGGGGGGGGCGGTACCGAAAATCGAACTCAGGATCTTGCAGTTGCCAGGCAGGCACTGTGCCACTGCGCTATATCCCTAGCATTCTCAATTTTCTTTGACTAACTTCCTTGACAGAGAAATAAAACCTATCTTCCTGCGGAGGAAAAACAGTTCTGCTTTTGCTAAAATCATGGACTTGCCTTCCTCGGACAGCCAGGAAGACACCCGAGGGTAATCACTGGACAGATAAAAATAATAAAAAGAAAATAAATATGCAAAGTGAAATTATTTCACAATTGAGTTTCCAAATGCTTTTCAGCACTCTGCTTTGAGGAATGGAGCTCTTTCCACCAGGAGCCTCCACTCTGCACCGCTTCGTCCACACCCACCCCTGTCAAATCCTTCTCATGCTTAAAGCTGCAAGGTCAGGCTCAGTATCACCTGGAGATCAAGGTGCTGCTATTTAAAAAGCAGATGCTGCTGCTGCTGCTGCTGCTGCTGCCGCTGCTGCTTGCCTATGACTGATGCAGCTGGCCACTTTCACCCACTGAAGCTACCACAATGCAACTTCTTGATGTTATTTTCTAGAACCAGAAAAATCTTCACCCAATATTTAATTACACCCAATATGTAATTACAATATTTAATTACAGTGGTGCTCAAACTTCTATCAGCAGTAAGTAGTAGTAAGAAAGGTAAGGCAAAGGGATCTCCCTAAGCCAAATGGATACAATATGGAGCTTTTCTTCTCTTTCCATAGGAAGCTAGTTACTGACAGATGTAAAAATGTAGCATGCTTATAAAAGTCGGGCTGCCTCCATCAAATCAGTGCTTACTAAAAATGTCAGCATACCAAAAGGGGGAAACAATGCCATCTGAAAGCAATGTACTTTTCAAAAGCCTGTAAGAAATAGCACTTCTTAGACAAGTTAGGTATAAAAATTACCAAAAATGTATCACAGTCACAGCCAGTCTTTGGAGTAGTACTGCACTTACAAAGCCCATTTTGTTGAAGAAGCAGCAGCAGAAAGGAAAAAATAATACAAAGCAAACTTCTGTTCTCCTTTTACCAAGTTCATTCTTTGTTAGAGCATAAATAATTCCTAATTTAGGACTTTAATTAAAAAAGAAAACAAAAACAAAAAAACACAGAATACTATTCCTCGGTGTAGTTGCAGAAAAATTTAACTCAAGGATAACAGTGATGAGATGAGACAAAACAGCTACAATTTAATCCAAAAGCAGTGAACAATCCTCTATGCAAAGTCTAACAGTCAATGGAAGTGGAAAGAGTGTTTTATCATTTTTAATATAGGGTGGATAATGCATTCTGTAGATTATCTACATTAAATATGCTTCGGAAACAAAATTCACTGCATACTGTGACAAACCCATCCTACATTCCTTAGGTTAATTCCTGTAAGAATTAATTTTTATATTGCTAATCACCATACTGCTATAACTAAATCAACTAAATACCAATTTATGTAGTGTTGCTCAAAAGATTTACAAACAGCAAGGTCTACTGCTGCTTAAAAGGGAGTTTTTAAAACAAAGAAGGCAATAATGTTCCAAATGAATGGCACTGGGCAAAATACATAACGAACGACACATGCAGACAGAGGCCCCGTGCCCGTGGGTTCTCCTGTAAGGGTCAGATGCTTGAGATCCTGACAATACCATCCCTGCCTCTAAGCTTTTAGCTTCCACACGGTGTCAGATGTTACAATTCATATGAAGGAAAATGACTTTAGGCAAAATTTAAAAATCCACCTACAAAGAAAGTAACAATCTGTAGTGACTTTCTGCAGCAGGCCCTCTTCTCTGGTGGTGACATCCTTTAGCTCATACCCAGGAGAGACTAAACTGAAGCAGTGTCTCTGATACAGCAGCAGCCCTTTCATGTGCTCTTATGACATACAACAAAATTGAAAAGAAAAACCGTGAATATTCCTTTTACCATGCACTGTGCACCCGTTTGGGGCTGCTGATGTCATGGCTACTATTTTAAGGGTTAAACATAAACATTGCACCTCAAAAGTTTTGCCATCTATACACAGTGCATGGACACAACGGCGAAGGTTCTCGGGAGGGCAAACGGCGCTGCACATGAAGGGCTTGTGATGGAGTGTCTCCAAGCTGGGGAGAGAAGGCTACGGACAGGGAGGTAGGCAGGGGAAAGGATTTTAAAATAATACTGCTTAGGAGTGTATATATTAACTACGATACCTTGTCTATCCTTGACCCTAACCTTGAATAACTGCAGGGTCATGCAAAATACATTTCTACTTCATAGGAAGAGGAGCAGTCTGTTAGGAAAAGCGTACTCTTAAGGGAAGAAGATTTGAAGATGTCTCTCCTGTAAGTGCTGTTTTACTTGGTAAGTCTTTTGGCGACATCACTGTATGCTATTTCGACCTCCTTATCACTGGGACAGGTATTGGTGAACTCATCCCTACTATAAGCATTAGTTAAGTATCTCCAGATGCCAGTCATTCCTTTTGGAATATCGAAGTTGCGATATTTTTTGGCAACCACCTGAAATACAGAATTCAAAAGTTAGAGCAAATTATTCTGTGAGTCTTTAAGACCACTTCTAAAAGAAGTCCGTCACCACCATTTTAACTCTTCTAAGTAATGATTAGAACCAGACTCGGAAATGTGATAGTGACTGCTTCAGATGTACAGAGAAACAGCTTCAGACGTAATCACTGCATAAATGCTTTTAAAATGCACACGATTTTAGACCTATTTTCTTTCTCTTAGACCTTTACTGAACAGCTAGTTGTTACTACTGTTCTACCTAACAAGGTGTCTCCCATAATAAATGCTCAACATTTTTGCCTTAAATAGAAAAGGTCAGGTGATCATAGAACAGAATCTGACAATGTAAGTCAGAGTAGCAACTCCAGTTATCTATTACGTCATTTAATTCAGTCAGAAAAAAGAAAAGTAAATAACAATATTCTCCTGTTTCATATGCCTCATTTTAAGACATAATTTTCATTTAATTAACTCTAGGGTGTCCGACTGTGCCTAAACAGCATTATGCTACACTAACTGGGGAGTTCCTAGTAGAAGAAGGTCGGAGAAGTTTTAAGCACACAGGGAACACTATCTCAGTAAACATAACATTAGGTCTAATGGCAGTGGCCACCACCTCCAAAAGGCCTACCTTGACAATGTGCAGCTTGGGTAGCAGGTTGCAATCAGCTAACGTCATTTCATTGCCATCCAGAAATTTACGTGTAGAAAATTTGATGTCCTCCATACTGTTCTCATCAATTTCATCAGGTAAGGGAGAATTCAAATACTCATCCAGTTTCTGCAATGTTTTCAAAAGACCCCTCTCCAGGGCTGAAAAAAAAAAAATAGATGGAAATACAGTAAGAAAAAAAAAAAAACTACACAAGTCCTAAAGCAGAAGCTTTACTCTTCCAGACAAAACCTGTGTATTGCCAGACATGGTGGCACACGACTGCAATCCCAGCACTCAGGAGGCTAAGGCAGAAGGACTGCCACATGTTCAAGATCAGCCTGAGTTACAAAGTGAGTTCAAGGCCAACTTCAACTACATGGCAAGACCTTGTCTCAAAAAAAACAACAACAAAAAAAAAAAACAAACAAAAACAAAAGAACAAAACAAAACCAAAAAAGTTTGTGTCACGTGCTTATTCTGACACTTGGCTCCACAGAACCAGAAGGCCAAGGTCTCTGGCTCATGGTTCTTCAAGTAAATATTAACAAGCCTGCCAGCTGCAGTTCATGGCGTCTGTCAAATCTTGTCAATCACTAAATGCATTGGAACACATGGTCCAACACAGTTGATGTTTAAACTGGACAAAAGAGCAGAGAAAGGGCAACTGTATTAACACATCCAGGGAAGAAATTCTCGACGAGACAGAGATTACAGTCTTCAATTTTAAGTCCTGTTCCACCAGAAATCTTTGGATTGATCACTAAGAAATGTATTAAGAAACACTACTATTTGGGATGTGTGCACTGTCTTTTATTACATAAGAAGCCAAGAATATGAAAAAGCACAAAGGTCAAGTTGGAGAGCTCAATTCTCACCATCACTGAATTGGGAGCCCCCGTAACAGCCAAGACAATTAAGATGCTACGACTGTGAAGTTTCAAGGAGAACTGTGAGCTACCACTCTGTATCAGGAACACCGCGGGCAATGACTATTAGCAGAAAAGTGGTAGGAATATCGATAGAAAGGAGTATGACATAACAAGGGGGAAATTATCCCTGCTTATCCTTTCTCAATTCTCTCCCCCAGTATAGATGAATGTGCCCCAATAACAGTACTTTGCAAAAAAAGTTAAATATCACAACCTTGTCTGTGATAACCCACACAGCGACAAGTTTGAATAAAGCTGAATCCTTAAAGGCAAAAGGCAAAGCCTTAAGGCCACCCATCAGATACTTCAACAGTAACATGAAGAGGCCCTGGCCTAAAAGCTCTTCTTCCAGACTGCTCCAGCCCACTCATGCCTTGGCCCTTTCCCTGGAGTTCAGACAGCTGATGGGAGATGTGGCTATGTCAGGGTGTACGGGCACAAAAAATAAATGAATGGACTGCAGGGGTACTTAGATAAAAGTCGACAGGGTTCCGGAGCCAAGTGAATGTGGAGAAGGGGCACAGATGTGTTCAGCGCATCTGAGGTGCCTGTAAGACACTGGCGTACAGATACCTGCTGGACAGCTAGGTGTCAGAGTCTGGACAGGCTGGGCTAGAGCTAACCTGAGGAAGTTCTAAGAACATAACAAACATAGAAGCTTTGACGGGGACAGGCAGAGGGCCTAGGGCAAGGCCTAAGAACACCACCTAGCGGGTGGGAGAGGAGGAGGAGCCTGCAGAGAGGACAGCTTGGGATTGAGTTAGAAAAACCCTCAAATCCTAGTCAGTCTTTTTGACACAAGGCAGACTCCTGTAACGTTCTGCATCATGGGATTCCTCTATTACATAAAAATATAATTAATTGTATCTGTTTAGTTTTTGCCAGTCTTGCCAATTTTTTTTTTGCAACACAAGCCAATCTTTATCGAAAACAGTAGTATTAACACTAATAATTTATTACAATAAACATGCCTTTAAGAATTTTTAATCTTGGGTTCAGTCCCCCACACACAAAAAAAAAGCATTTTAAATATGAGCTCATCTACTCATCAGATTGCATAAAAATTAAAATACTATCTATGCGTTCACACCTAACAACTGGCTCAGGATGGGTGGTTCACTTCCTTTATACTGACAGGGAAGTTTAAGGCAGAGGTGAGGACACCTTTAACCTGAAAGGCAATGCTGATTTAAGCTTTTCAAAGTACCAACAGCCTGGCGTGGTAGTGCACATTTGTAATCCCAGCATTCAGGAGGCTGAGGCAGAAGGATTGCAGCAAGTTTGAGGCCAGCCTGGGACACACCGTAAGTTTAAAGCTAGCCTGAACTACATAGCAAGTCTCCAAAAAAAAAAAAGGAACTATTATTTTTCTATCTAGTCACAGCCCATGAGGGTCCCCGGGGCCTTTGCTCCAGGCTGCCCTCATGACAACCCCCCAGGAGCAGTCTCAGATCTGCCCCCACTCCTGTTACCGCCCACCAGCCTGAGCCAGGGCCCAAGACCCATCCTGTCCAGGCAGCTGCCTGCCAGGATCATCTGGAACAGCCTGCCCTCTGGAAATGCATTGGAGCTTCCGGGATCGAAGCTGCTCCTCTGTCTCATCACCCCGAGAGACTGAACTATTAGTCCTATGGACTAAAGCAGGGTGATTCCCAGAGGTTTTCCATTCTTCAAATGAACAGAGAGTGGGAAAGAGATGACAAACCCTTGAAACATGCAAGATGTACCAAGACCACACCCTCCCCACCTCAGCTCAGCACCCACAGTACACTCAAAGTCTCCCAGGCTTTGGGAAACTCAGGCAGAGTCTTGCTAAACTTAAGTTGTCCAACTTGTAGGATTGCAGGTGTGCACCACCACCACAACCAGCACAACTGATTTTCCTAATGGCCGCACATCCAGAGAATTTTTTACTCTGATAGTTTGTAGAATTTGGGGAGTGGGGGTTATTGAGACAGGGGCTCACTATGTAGCCGAAGCTGGCCTCATACTCACAGTGATCCTCCTGCTTTAGCCTCCTGAGCACTGGGATTGCAGGAGCACACTGCCACACCGAGCTGGAGTTTATAGAGTCTTTTGAATTTTCTATATACATTTTAAAAATGCTATACCTGAGGTACGGCTCTATAGTAGAGCACTAACCTAGCAAGCGAGGGCCTGGGTTCAATACCCAGCATAATGAATGAATGAATGAATGAGTGAAGTCAAATAAGTAAAGATAGTTGTACTTGACTACTACTATATTTTTGCCAAAATCCAGGAATGAATGTCACTATAAAGAACATCAAAAAAACTTAAAATGTGAAGAGTTGGCAGTCATTTTTACTTGAGCAGATACCAAATTTAATGTGTTAACTCAAGTGATGGGTAACAGGATCATAGAGCTATATACATTTTTCACTAACACAAGGTCACCGTAGCCACAGCCAAGATCATGCCAACTTACTTTTCAGGAGAAACAAACAGCAGAGGGCACTGGAGCCTAGCAAATAAAGTTGAAGCACTAAGACAACTCAATTGCAATGGGAGAAGTGACAGGGAATCAAGACACTGAAAAATTAAAAATTGCCAGGTGTGGTGGTGCACATCTATAATCCCGGCCCTCAGGAAGCTGAGCCAGGAGGATCATGTTGAGTTTGAGGCCAGCCTAGGCTACATAGTCAGTTCAAGGCCAGCCTAAACTACAGAGAGATCCTGTCTCAAAATAAACTAATAATAATCGAGAATATAAAACAATATATTTAACCTTGTATTAATTGCATGTAAGCTAAAGATAATGCATAGAGTTAGCTAAAAAGTAAAATCTACAAATTAACAAGAGAATGCAACCTGAGAAATGGGTAATAAAGAGTCCAGTACATAATGAAAAACTTCTCATGGTTGTACTTAAAAGGAAAAAAGAAAAAGAATAAAATTTCAAGATTGTTGAAAACAAAGAATAAATTAGTTTGACACAATTTTTATCTATCAGTACAACATATGGCCAACAAAACAAACCAAAACAGGTACCAAGAGGTACAAAAATAGCACAATTTAACAAACATAATGAAGTTTTCAACACTATCACAAAGGAATTTGAAGCTGCTTAAAATAAAGAAAATGTCAAGATTAACCACTAGAAGGCAGCAGCAGGTCCTGAGAAAGTAGCTCCTTGTGTCTTGCTAATAAATAGCACTATTATTTTCCAGTATACTTGGTTGTTGTAATGCTTGTATCCCTAAAAAGCTGTTTCAAATGCACTCAAAAAAATTAAGTGCAACAGAAACCATGTATTTTTAAATTAATTATGAAAATCAAAACACCCTTTTTTGCCTACATAATACAGCAAAATTTAAATGGTTACCTACCTATCCCCCATATACAAATACCAGGATCATCAGAAGCAGAGGCAATCAATACTTTCAGGTTTGAAGGACATATAAATTCAGATTTTGAGAGAACAATTTGGCAAAATAGAGTAAAATTAAAATGCACAAACCTTCTGACCTATTCCGAACTTAGCTTGAAGGACATTTACTGGCAGCACTGTTTTGTCACAGTAAAACCTCAAGACAATCTATATGTTTCTCATCAAGGAAATAATTAAATGATAATCCATAGTGTGAAGTAAGAAGCATTTCCAAAAACTGAAGTAGATCTATATTTTAACATGGATTTCAACTACATAATAAATGAGAAAGACACCTACATCATGGGAATATATAAACACATTTATGTAAAATGTTTGTAAAGAATATGCAGAAAAAAGTGTGCACACTAAATTTTTTTTGTCTTTTTGCGACAGGGTCTCACTACGCAGTTCAGGCTGGCCTTGAGCTCACTTTGTACCCCGGCTGGTCTCGAATTCACAGCAGTCCTCCTGCCTCAGCCTCCTGAGTGCTGGGATTACAGGCGTGCACCACCATGCCTGGCCAAACTAAGTTGTTGAAGAGGTCATGTAATATGATTACAGAAGACACTGAAGTTATATTAATTTATTTTTAATACTATTTTATCTCTCCAACAAGCATGTTTATCTGCATGACTTGAATGAGTAAAATTCAGGAAGCAGAAAGCAGTAAAAGAACCATAAGCATTTCTGTTGTACAATTAATAATGAAGACAATAAAGATTATTTTAAAATTATGAGCACTTAGCATGGGTAAAACCAAATTTCACAGCTACTGCTAGTTTTATAATGAAGAGAAACTTTCCACAAATTTTAAAGGCTAGGTTGCACATAAAATGGCTAGCAGGAAATGAAGAGGGATAATGAATATTTGGGGTAGACATTCTTTGTTTTTTTTCGGTACTAGAAATCGAACGCGGGGTCTTGCACTTGCCAGGCAGGCACTTGTGTCGCTGAGCTACATCCCCAGCCCCGATAATGAGTACTTAAAGATGACTAAGGACACAATGTGATTTTCACAGTCACAATTGTGAACAACCATCTTCACTCCCGCTTTCCTGAGAGAAAGCCAGGATGGGGCAGGGCAGGGGGGCAGGGGAGGCAGGGCACTTGAATAAAAAGAAATTAATTGTTACTTTTAGATTATTAGTTTCCTTTTAAAAACAGGAATTTGAGCCCAGGGGTGGTGCTGCACACCTGTAATCCCAGCACTCTGGAGCCCAAGGCAGGAGGATCACTGCAAGTTTAAAGCCAGCCTGAGCTGTACAGCAAGACCTTGTCTCAAAAAAAAAAGAATAAAAACCACACAAATTTGGACATTATGAAATAAGCCTCAAGAATATACAATGGCAGACTGCAAAAATGGTAAAATCATTTCTCTTCAGAATAATACAAATGCCAACAGACTAGTTCTATTTGGGAGCTTAGTAAATTACATAAGTTAATGAAATCACAGAACTGAAAAAAATTGGGGGGATTTGGGACAAGTAATGCCTAATCTATCCCTATAAAAGTAACTGCCCATTAATTTCTTTTAATACTTAAAAGGGTATACCAAGAGAATTATAAGTAAGTATTCTTTCTATCTATCGTTCATTCATCAGTTTCCCTTTATTGTACTTTTTTTTTGGTACCAGAAATTGAACTCCAGACCTCACACTTGCCAAGCAGGCGCTTATGCCATGGAGCTATATCCCTGGCCCTCCCTTTATTTTAATCTTTAAATCTTACTTGCATCCCAGTCTAAGCACTGGTCCTTATTTCACTTTCACTGCCCCAAAGCTGTAACATCAAGACATCTAATCCATGCCTTAGAATTAGGTCCTAAAAGGTCTCACACTCGTCCAAAATAGGGCTGGGGATGTAGCGCAGTGGTGGAGTGCTTGCCTAGTATGCATGAAGCCCCGGGTTTAATCCCCAGTGTCCCTCCATGTCTAAGTATACTGGATCTTCTAACTATTTAATAGGCTGATAAAAACTAATCAAAGTCTGTCTGCTCTAATTTACCACGTAAAAATTACAAACTCATCCCTGTAAATTATCAGTATTTGGGTGAGGTGTTTGAGGGAATAAGGAGACAGATTACTGTCACTAATTCAAGGTTTATTGAAGGTATCTAATCACACTAAACAGAGAAAAGGTGTGCAGGCAACATACATCAGGGACACCCATTCAGCTCTACTGTAATCTGAATAAAGTTTTCTAAAGTCTCATGGCCATGACAGGTACCTGGAGGGGGGAGTTGCTTGGCAACTGGGATTCTTGTTTACCAATAGGTAATTTAGGATAACATCTTCTAAATTAAGCTCTGAGAAATCCACTATGCTGTTTGTTCTTACTGGTAATAGCATTCTGAAGACAGTAAGCGTAGGTGGCTACTTAAGGCTGTAACAAATTGACAGAAGAAAATAGAATCCACAGTTATGCTTAAGGAAGTCGCTTTTTCTTCCCCAACTCTCACCCACTACAGCAAAAGCAGTCATTCTACTCCCTCTCCCCTCCACCAAGTGTGAGCAGACACTTCTACCACCCTCACCCTCAAAAGCCGCAGAGGAATACGAACCTAACTTGAAGAGAGCTGAAAGCACAGTGCAGCAAGAGGCTCTGTTATATGTAACGGGCAATTTTATGAAAAGAGCGCCCCATCTGCAAGAGGGCAGGCACCAGAGAAGGCACTGCTACGGGGCCAAGCTATGGGGCGGCGGGGGAGGGGGGGGGTCATCCCACCATCACCGCTTGCTTAATCTAAATTGCTTAGACAAAAACATTAGCCAGGAAAAAAAAAACTAATTACTAAAGAAAACTGCTTCCAAACCAAGGGAGCTACCGGAACACATTATAAATAGATGTAAGCCAGGCTTGGTCACTGAAATTTTTCCTTTTTTCCTTCACTGTAGAAAAACATTTCATGCAGTGAATATCATTACAGAAAACAGCAGCAAAATACTCTGACATTCGATACAATTATAAAGTGCTGCAGTTTTAAAGATAATAGAAAACACATTAAGCTTGGAAATCTACTTAATGAAATCACATTCACTTTGGGGATAGCAGGTAATTTGAAAGAGGGTCCTGTTATGTAGCCTAGACTGATCCTAAAGTCAAGATCTTCCTGCCTCAGCCTCCCACGTGCTGAGATTATAGGCATGGACTACCACATGTAGCAAGTATTTCACTTTTTAAAAAAATATTTCTTCCTGCTTAACTGGCTCTGATATTTTTTCCCCATGGTGTGTACTCTTTTTTACTTGTTGCTATGAACAAGTACAGCCCCACCCAAACTACTGAATGTCTAAAACTATTTTTAGGTAGAAGTTAGCTTTTCTGGTTACTGCTGTAACTTTAAAACATTACCACTCTCTCTACACAGTTTTCTCCAGAGAGAACAACCCTTAAAACCCCAGAGGAAAAGGAGAAATCACTGAATGGTGCAAAGACAGGCTCGTTAGAACAGACTATTTTCAAGGAAACGTTCGTTCCCTTCACACCGCATGAATTTAGTAAATGAAATAAAGTATCTTTTAAAAAATTAAAAAATGGCATCTGTACCTAAGCAATGCTCACATGGATGTACAACTTGAAACTGAAACATGATGCAAATTTGAAAGGCTGTTGAGTCTAATTATTTTCTGAAACCAAAAACTGTTCTGTAAGGATAATTAGTCCAAAAAATCACTCACACAGGTTAAGGCTTGCTGGTATCCAACAATAAACGAAAGATGTAGTAACAGTTTAGGTCAGGCTAAGTCAAATGTATTTCAAACCACAACCACACAAACCATTATTGTTCATTTTCTCCTAATTCCCTGCATAGCTCCATTCATGGTAACTTCTTAAAAACATATAACAGCTTTACTCATTAAACATCTTATCACACAAGAGATGACAGTGCTGGGTCACTAGCTAGAAACATGACACCAACATAAGGACTTACCCCAGTTTATCATCAAATCTCTAATCAGCTCCAAAAGACAGTTTTAATACATGGAGGAGCCAGGCATGGTAGCACACACCTGTAATCCCAGCACTGGTAGGCTGAGGCAGGAGGATCACTGCAAGTTCGAGGTCAGCCTAGGTGACACAGTGAGTTCAAGGCCAGCCTGAACTACACAGTGAGACCCTGTCTCAAAATCCCAAAACCAAAAACAAATAAAAATACCTGGAGGAATGACTCCAAAGTAATCATTTATAATCACTGTCATCATAATAGTTTTTAACTGTTTGGGTGTTGTACTAACAGTAATTCAATATTTTGGTTTTTACCTTCATTAGCCTCTGGCCTTGAGTTCTTGATATAAGCAGAGAATTTGGCAAAGATGTCCATTCCGGCAGTATTTGACTCTGGGTGTTTTGGTGAAAGCTTTAAGTACCTAAATAGAAAAAGGGATACTGTATTAACGAACCTTCAAAGATGCATTAGCATATTCTACGAACCAACAAACCACTATGCTAGCAGCTACTAGACAGCTTTCTAATCATTAGTACTCTAAGGAATGTCGTCATCTGCTTTCCACGGTGTTTTTTAAATGCACCTTTTTCCTTAGGAAACAAAGCTCTACAGTACTTTGTTCACATATCAATATTCTGGGCAACCGAAGGACATCTGCACTCCACCTCCACTTGATACATTAGAATGCTAGGAAAGCAATCCACTTGTTCAGCGACTGGTGCCAGGCCACCAGGAGTCTTAGAATGAGATCGCTCAAGCAGTGTTGTCCAAGAGGACTTTCTGTGATAAAGGAATTGTTCTGTATCTTCACTGTCCATTATGGCAGCCATTAGTGCCAGCGAGCTATGTGAATACAAATATAAATGAAATCACAATGAAATAAAATTAAAAATTCACTTCTCAGTTGCATTCGTCACTTTTCCAGTACTTGGTAGTCACCGCACAGCAGCCAAGCCCTTAGCATGCCACACACTGAGCCAGCCCTGTGTGCAGTACGTCTCCCACTGACGGCAGGGAAACAGCCTGGGTTGCTCGAGCATCTCGATCACCCACAGCAGGCTAAGCGGGAAAACAACAAGAGGTAGCACTCACTATAAATCTGCACCCACTGACTCATTCGAAACCTAATGCCCCTGGGAACTGAATTTTTGAGACCGTACTTCAGAAATCTTAATTTTAAAGTTAAGAGCAAATCCCACAGCTCAATGGACCACACGCCTGCTGTGACATTCTGGCTAGGAAGCCTGTCTTTCCCCATCCCTTCTGCCTCCTGAACTCTCTCAATTTGGGCCCAGTCACTCACAAATAAGCAGATCTTTCTGACCTATCTCATGTGATCTAAACCTGCTCTTACCATGTTCTTTAAAGCTTAGACAGCCCCTTTGCTTAGTACAGCTTATTAGCCTAGCAGGAAACCAGTTATGACTAGCACTAACTGTAAAGAACCTAAAATAAGGCCCTGGTCATTTTAAGGTCTCTAAACACAAGCTAAAGCTTCAAATCGGTAGCAATGTTTCCAAGCATATTTTATCTGATACTCACTTGGGAGGGCATAAGACTTCTTCAAGAAATTCCTCAATCTTATTGACATCCGTTTTGACTTCATTGTTAAAAGTTATAAATGGTGGGTGGGTCCCCGGAGCCAAGTTCTGCAGGTCCGCAGGCTTCCTGTCAGGCAAAAGAGTGGTCAAAATGAGATCATTTTTTACTCTAAGAAGGCAATAATACTTTATGTCTCAGAGTGGTTCTAAACCTTTTAAAATATAAGCATGAATAAGACAGTATTTTTTTCACGAAGTAGAAGAACTGTAATAGTATGCTAACAGAAGCACATCTCCACAGAGTACATAATCTATGGCAGGACGAGGAAGAGCCTTTGTCAACTAAAAGACCAAGTCCTTCATTCACATTCTAAATTTAAATAAGGTGCTTATTAGAGATGGCTGAGAATGAGGTGGGAAGAAGACTTGGGAAAGTCAGCTTCTGGTTTCAATTCTGTTCCCAACTACTGCAACCCCACCTATGATGGGGACTGTGTATGCCGTCACTTCTCCAGCCACTTTTCTTCAAAGCAAAGGAGAAGAGAGGTTAACTCTCACAGTCAGTCCTTTTCAACTACAAGGTGGGTTACTCAACTCCAAGTCTTGGGTTATGGTGTCTCTTCCCAGTATCTGCCCTCATGCTGTACTTCTTTTCCTTTTACTTGGCCCAAATTTGCTTGGCAGGGCCTGCTTCCTTCCCTACCTTTAATAAATGTAAAACCTCACTATTGTTAATAATAATTTTAAAAAAGATTACAAATCCTGGTGCTCTCTTCTATTTTCAAAACCCAAAATTAACAAGGAAAATGACTAGTATCAAAATTACTTCAATAAATAAAAGATAGCATAAGTAAAAAGCAACCCAGGTGGATAAAATATTATATATGGAGTGAGAAAGGCTTAAAACCTGTATTACATAAGAATTTTGGCCACACATGGTGGTGCACACCTTATGTAATTTCAGCAATCGTGAGGCTCAGGCAGGAGGACTGCCACAAGTTCGAGGCCAGCCTGGCCTGCACAGTGAGTTCAAGACCAGCCTGAACTAAAACAGCAAGACCCTGTCTCAAAAAACAGTAAACATTAAACTAAAAAAAGCATTATAAGCCAGGCATGCTGGCACACGCCTGTGATCCCAGCACTAGGGAGGCTGAGGCAGGAGGACAGTTGCAAGTTCAAGACCAGCCTGGGCTACAAAGTGAGCTCAAGGCCAGCCTGAACTGCATAACGAGACCCTGCCTCAAAAAGATTAAAAAAAAAAATTAAAAATAAGAAAGTATTATAATAACATATCATGCCAAGCAACTTCATCTCTTTTATAGCCCATAGAGCTATTTATCTTGTTTTGAAATTGGCTGTCCTGCCTGCAATGCCCCCTCCTGACCACAAACACACCGAATTTGAATAAAATAAAAGAGATCTTTAAGTATTTCACCAAGGTGCAATACTTCCGTCAGGAAGAGTGGACCCTACATCTACACTTAGCACAGCGATCAATCTGTCTCTTGCTCTTGTTCACCCACAGTCCCTTTGACTCCATCTTTCAAACTGGTTTGGGAGTATCTCTTCTTCTACGACTACATTTCTATTTTTTCCAGTTTTTTGAGTCAGGGTCTCGCTATGCAGTTCAGGCTATCCTCAGACTTCCAACAATCCTCCTGCCTCGGCCTCTTGAGTGCTAAATTTACAGGTGTGAGCCACCATACCTGCCTTTTAATGTCTACATTTCCAATCAAAGACTATGATTAATTATTTGATTAAGCCAAATTTTCTAACACAGAGGCCTTCCTCTTTCCAAGCTCTAGGGGCCTCTCTTCCAAACCAAAAGAAAATAAGACATGTTCTCTAGGAATTTCTACAAGAACCTAAACTCCTTGTTGGGCATGATATTGCGCACCTGTAATCCCAGCACTCAGGAGGCTGAGGCAGGAGGACTGCTGAGTTCAAGGCCTGCCTGAACTACGTAGTGAGACCTTGTCTCAAAAACAACAAAAAA
Source organism: Chinchilla lanigera (assembly GCF_000276665.1). Lineage (NCBI taxonomy): Eukaryota > Metazoa > Chordata > Mammalia > Rodentia > Chinchillidae > Chinchilla > Chinchilla lanigera. Next base: position 4,518,112 of record NW_004955452.1, on the reverse strand, counting down.
GAACCTAAGTTCCGAAAGAGGAGTCTAAAAGTTATAATATGATTTGATTTCCAACTCTGATTCTTTGCACAAATCCTGAAGGAGGTCTTCCAGGCCCACATTCATTTTAGTGAGGTAAGCCTATGTAACATTAGTTACTTCTGTCAGGTATTCAACTCCAAATTAGAACTAACTCTTTCCTATTCTCTAGCTCATTGATTTCTTTTGTGTACTCCCTTCTAGTCGTCATCCAGAACACCTGTTCTTCTTTGGTTACTATGGTTACTAAAACCGCCACCACCGTGTCTTTAGTCTGGAAGTCACCTTACTCAGCTCCTCACTCAGACTCCCACATTTGTTTCCACCTATACTTGATTTCCTCCTCGACTCAGGAAGACCTTGTATATAATAAAGAATACAGAAACTCGAACAATTCCAGATTTATATACTTATTTTCACACTTTAAGATAGTTAAGTAACAAAAAAGCAGTATCATCAAAGCAAGAAAGCTAATAAAATTTGTGTAAAATATGAGAGGCTGACAATGTGGCACAATTTTCTAACGTGTGCAAGGCCATGAGTTATATCCACAGCAGTGACAGAAAAACAAAAACAAGATAGCCACAAAAGAGGAAAACACACATACATCTTTCATGAGACAATGCCAGTAAGAAAGTTGTTTAAGGGCTGGGGCTGCAGCTCAGTGATGGAACACTCGCTTAGCATATGTGAGTTCCTGGATACAGTCCTCAATATAAGGGGAAAAAAAGGTTAATACTGTCATGTACAAAATGTGAATACTAGGAAAACAATTTTGTCACTCTAAAGTCATGAAGCTATAAACATTTTTATAAATAACAAAGTCAGCTAAGTAGAAGGTAAGAGTAAGTCTGTCCTTAAAAACAAATAATCTTTCTATGAACAGGGTAGAAGTGGCTAGAGGGGAAGACCACACTCAATACTTTAAAATAACTCATGGAAGCCAGGTGTGGTAGCACACGTCTGCAATCCCAGCACTCAGGAGGTTGAGACAACAGGATCTTTGAGAGTTCAAGGCCAGCCTGAGCTACATAGAAAGTTCAAGACAAACCTGAACTACACAGTGTGATCTTGTCTCAAAATCAAATCAAACCAAACCAAACCAAACCAAACCACAAAAAAACCTGATGGAGCCAGGTATGGCGGCACATGCCTATATATAATCCCAACACTCTGGGAGGCTGAGGCAGGATGATGGTAAATTCAAGCCCAGTCAGGGTAACTTAATGAGACCCTGTCTTAAAATAAGAAATCTACAGCCCCCTGTGAAGGGCCTGGGTTTAATCACTAGTACCAGTAAATAAATAAACAAATAAATGAGTAAATAACCCATGGAGGAGACCAAAATAAATAACAGCTATTATAATTAATTTTACAGCTTTTAAGCTTTCCAAACAAAAATATTTACTAGAGAAGGAGAAAAGTAGCACAGGAGAAAATAAAGATGGAAGATAAAGAACTGGATAAAGTCCCAAACTGAATGGCTCTGCCACTTACCACCACCAAATGGCTAAGTAACTTATGATCTCTTTTGGTCTGGATTTTCCCATCTGTACTATGAATATAAGACCTGTTTTTCCTCTAAAGATCCAAACAGCTGGGCATAGTGGCACATGCCTGTAATCCCAGCACTCGGAGGCTGAGGCAGGAGTATTGCTGCGAGTTTGAGGCTAGCCTGGGTTATAAAGTGAGGTCAAGGCCAGCCTGAACTGCACAGCGAGACTCTGTCTCAAAAACATAAAAAAAAAAAAAAAGATGAAATCAAATAATGCACATGGATGTGAACTAAATAGAGTCATTACTGCTTTCAGTATCACAGCAAAGCAATGCTCTGGAGACGGAGATAGGGTCACCATGAGTTCAAGCCCACTCTAGATAAATAGTGAGATCCTGTGTCAAACAAACAGTTAAAATACAAAGGTTTGATACCATGCTTGTCTCCCTTTAACATCTGCCGTTGATGAGTTTTTTTTTAATGTATCTTAAAGGACATAAAAACTTAAATATTGTAATATGACAGATAACCTAATAATTGTATTTACATCAAAATGACAAACATGATATTGCTGCTTGTCAAACAGAAAAATAAAGAAATTAAATAAAACACAAAGGTGGTGAAACTGAGTAAGACAACTATCTCAAGTCCTTGTTCCAAGTGAAAGCATATTTAAGAAGAAACTTTAAAGCTCTAAATGGCAGACTGCACAAATAAATGCACAAGTTCTGAGCAGTGAGGTGGTTGTCTTACAAGCTGTATCATCAACCAAGCAGAACCTAAGGTTCTGTGACTTCAAGGCCTCCTCGCACTTTGGGGCCTCGGGCAATCTGTTTGACCCACAAAGGTTCCTTCTACAGACACTTCGCAGAAACTTAAGATTGTGAGAACTGCACTAAGAGATAACTGAGTTTCACTGAGATAAATGAAACTGAACTGGTAAGAAAATAATTGCTAAAAATCTGGGGACGTTTTTGGTTTACTTCATAAAAAGCCCTTCCACAAATATTCACCTCATTCAAATGCTTCCCTTAATTGATGTCTAGAGAAAAGAAAGGGCACAGACCTCAAGCCTTGAAATACGGGCCTCATTCTCATCAGTGTTTGGGAGTTTCCCCCTATATTTAGCCTTCTTTATCCTACTAGAACTGTGGACTCAATAAATTATTCTATTCTCTCCCATTTTGTTCCTAGATAAAGAAAGGAAATAAGGAGAAGTGAAAACAAGAAATGAGTAGAGGAAAGGGAGGAACTTTAAAGGGGGAAATACTTTAAACAACTTCAGTGGCTTACTTTCCATTAAAATTTAGTTCGATATACTTGCAACAACTAAAGGCACTGGGCTGGCGGCTCAGCTCCAGCCGCTGCTTATACAATGAGCACAGCACAGCCGCATGACACTGGAGCTGGCTCATGAAGATGATTATCTGTAACTGGTTAGCTCAGCAAATGGAGGAAAAAGTGCCAAGTATGCAGAACTTATCTTTTGAGTTCTTTGTTTAAGGTGCTGCTTTGCAAAACATAAAATTAACTCACATATATCAAGAGAATATTGGACACTACATAAGTAATCAGATATACAAAAACATAGAAGTTAGTAACCAAGAATCCTGTAGTTTTGGAACATTCTAGTCCTATTAATTATGCCTTACTAGATTTGCTATCTTCTGGCTTAATTAATACTAAAGCCACTAACTGAATAAATTAATCACAGACTCATCGAAGACACACACCAAGACTCCTAATTACTGAGCATCTATGGGTCCCAGTTCAAGCAAAGAACCTTCTGATTTGATTAAATGTGGTATACTGTACTGCTAGTCTGTGTCTACTTCAATATCAATTTGTGGACAAATATTTTAAAAACAAAACAGCATCCATGAAGAGATTTCAAATATAGTTTCTATAATTCATAACATACTTTAATATCACAGTTTTGTAAATAAAGTTTATGCTATTAACAAACAGATTTACAAAAATATTCACAGATTATTTTTCTAATTCACTTCTAGTGGCTGAATTCTTGAAATCATCTTGAAAACAAAACACAAGACAGCAAAGTGCTTCCCTCATGCGCACAAGTGCACATGTATGACAGAAACACACACAGGATTCAGAATATATTCGTGAAACACATTTATCTTGAATTACAGCATTGCTCTAGGGCAGTGGTGGTGAACCTTTTAGAAAAGAGCACCCAAACTGCAACCCAAAGCCCACTCATTCATCACACAGTGCCAACACCGAAACTGACCCTGAATACTGAGGTTTTAGTTCAGAAAAAACAACTCATACACTGACATCTTTTGTCTTCAAAGGAAAGCAAGTAACTCACATGCCATACGTTTGTCACCACTGCACTAGGGCTTCATGGGGCTCAGGTGAGCTTTACAAAGGGAAAGAATAGAGATGTACTCTTCTGAATGGCCATCAGCAGGAGGTGGATGATTTCTCTAAAAGGGGGCCTACTGTATCCGCTCTGACTCTCCCCATGGGCCTTTTATGCTGCTGTTACGGAAGATGTATCTGAAAGTGGAACTGACTTCACAACTTACTGAAGACTGTTTTAGAAGCAAGGAACTAGAGAGACATGATAGTAAAAGCAAACTACCTGAAGACTATCTGGACATCAGATTTTGTTCTGATTTTATAACTGTCTTTTAAGATATGGCACAACTACTGGTATCAATTTCATAGTAACACTTTAATTATTGCAAAATTGTTTAAACTCTTACACTAATCTTCCAAAACTTTGTGCCATTACTATGGTAACTTACATAAGTGTGACTCATAATACATCACAGACGGCATGTTTGTATCTGAAGCAGAATGAAGTCACAACTGACAATGCAAAGAATGAGACAGTTTCGTGTTAACGTGAGAGGTGGAGAATGGGAACATTTTCCAGACTTTTAAAAACTGATCTCCAATTTATTCTCTCAAGAGAATATAGCACAGAGGATTTTAGTCACTGATAATATTGCAGACATAATTACCTTTATAATAAAAAGCTAATTTTTTTTTTTTTTGGCCTTTTTTTGAGACAGGGTCTCACTATGCAGTTCAGGCTGGCCTTGAGCTCACTTTGTAGCTCAGGCTGGTCTCAAACTTACAACAATCCTCTTGCCTCGGCCTCCCAAGTGCTGAGATTACAGGAGTGCACCACCATGCCTGCCTAAAAAGCTAATTTCTTAAAGTTAATTATCATTTCTACCCCATTTCTCAAAACCAGAAAAGTTTATCCCAACAAATATACCATACCAGCTGTATAATGTCAGTGTCCTAGTGTCTCTCTCCCATTTTCTCTCATATTACCATTTTCATACTTCCTTCTTTCTCTTCCCCTTGCCTACTTCCCAGGCTTATCCAGGACACTGAAAGGTTTATGATCCAGCTATGCTACAGCAATACGAAGCTCTGATTTAGGCACTGCTGGGCAGTGAAGACAGTGAATGGCTTCAAATAAAGATCTTGATCATCTCTATGAACCTATTAGCCAGAAAACCTCTGAAACAATGTATTATATTCGTAACAGGCCTGAAAATAGTAGAAAGTACCCTGTACAGTACCACTCACAGAGATGACACTGGAGACATCTTAGTCTCCTCCCCCGTCTCCTCTTCCCGAACTTCAGTATCAACAAACTGCCCAGTAGAAGAGGTAACTTGCCCAAGGTCCTGGTGAAATCAATGGCAGGGTTCTTTCCATCCAAAGTCAGACCTTACTCCTGGTACTCCCCCTGTGCCACAGTAGCTCCCTCATTTGGGCACATGTGCCAACATCTGTAACTGCGCCCCAATTTTAATACTGTTACATGTTTATCTGTAGCTTTTATTCAAATAACAGTTGATACAAATCTAAATTATTTCTTAAGCCAGGCACTTTTTATCTAAAACTCCTTTAATACAACTTCAGCATGAATAAAAAAATAGGTTTGGAAATAACTCCTACTAAAGCATTAAGGCTATGGAAGCAAGTAATGGGAGATCAATTCAAAGCTTCACAAAGGACATATGAATACCACCAGAACAGTCATTAACACCAACTGAGATTCAAAGAGAATGCGTGATACGGGTGCCAGAACTAGAAATGGGCTTGTTCCTTATAGTTGAAATGCTATGTGACAACCATTTTTTAGAAACCTAAAATGGGCTTCTAAATAGCTCTAATAGAGGAGGTATTTCTAATGTTCTACAATGGTTTGTTCTGGGATCAGTACTTTTCACTGAGGAATTGAGCAATTACCATGAAAAGCAACCAACTAAGCACTACAGGTATTCTCTCCCACACAGATTTCTAAAGAGAGAAATTTAATGTTTTAAAACTATGAAAGGTGCTTTAGCAGAGCATGATGGCAAACACCTGTAATCCCAGCACTTGGGTGGCTGAGGCAGGAGGATCCTTGCGGAGTTCAAGACCAGCCTGGACTACAAAGTGAGCTCAAGGCCAGCCTGAACTGCATAGGGAGACCCTGTCTGAAAAAGATCAAAACAAAAAAAAAAAAAGAAAGAAAGAAAAGTACATTTACTACAGGATGGTTCGTTCCTCTGTAACAACTTTATTTTACACTTTTTTTAGCCAATGTTTACTCTGTTGGGATACCTACCATTTGAAATTTTGTTTGAGACTCTAAGTGTACAAATTCACGGAAAAGGTCTGAAAAGATAAAGCTTAAACGTACAAGCAATTGTATTTTTCATGAAGAGGATGCTGACAACAACCAGCTCTAGAAGAGGAAGGGATTCAGTATCATGTATCACTTGGACACATTCTCTTGCCCTTAAGAAGAATTCTTAAGATGTAGTGGGATCTAAGATTTCTAAAGAAAACTAAAAAATACAGGCTTCAATTTTAAAAGCTTTCTACTGTTCATTTTACACAAAGCCCCAGGAAATACACATTCTCTTTGACATTTTCCAGTTATACGTCCTGAATGGCTACTTTACACACGTCACTTTTTGAATGCAGAACACATTACTTTCAGACATATACACATCTGCAAGTATGAATCAATTTACAGTAACAATGCCTTTAAAAATGCATTTTAAAGTCTATAAATGAAAATAAACAGATGATTGAAATAGCCCTGACGGATTCACTTCACTTTCTGGACCAGATTCACTATTACTTGTACATAACACAATCGAGCACTGTGTTGAGCAAAAAAGGCCTTCTCAGAGCACAGCAGTGAACTCACTTGTTCCAAACCAAACATGGAATAGGAGAAACCCCCGTACTTTAGGACACAGAAGGGTGTATGCCCGGCGGCATGGTCTATTTTTAGGAGTTATATTGGGAAACTTCCTTTCTGAATCATGTAGGGAAAAAAAGTAAGAGAAGAGTAACTGCATGACTTATGTCATTCTCAAAACAGCTCCGCGCAGTATGAACTAGGTGAGGTCTTCCCAAGTTCTTCAACTGTCACTACCTTCAAAGGCTTGTCTCTACATTTACACACATAACTAAAGGGTTTTCTGGAAGATTTCATGGCTTATTTCAATAAATTTCAAGTCTGGAAAAAAAATTTTAAATGACATTGGAAACAAACAAAAAATAATTTTAAGGCACCAACAGAGCTTCCAAAGTAAGTTAACCCAGAACTAGGAATTGGAGCATAGTTCACAGGTAACTCTGGATGTGACACTCATAAAAGCTAATGTACATCAATTATGCCACCCATCAAAGTGATAACCCATCAATACTTTTCCCTGGACACTGTGCATGACTTGACACATTTAAAAAATAATAGTGAATAATGCTGTGGCATGTCTATCAAAAAGAAATACATTTCTACTACCAAATCCTAGATTTCTCACTGATAAAATTATTTTTTTTTTTAAGACAGGGTCTCACTATGTAGCCCAGGCTGTCCGCAAACTCAGCAATCCTCCTGCCTCAGCCTCCCAAGCATTAAGATGGCGGGTGTGGGCCACCATACCCGGTCATACAGTATAACTATTCTCAACCTTTGTTTTAAATCTTTTGGGAATGTTCTTTACCTCTGACCTACCTGATAAGAAAAAATAGAAATTCCAAACAAAAAGGAGCTCCCTACTTGCTCTTAGTGATCTTTTCAGCCCTCTCTACTCTGCGCTATGGAGACAAAGTTATAGGCAATCCCTCAAATAGCAAAACAATCACAGGGCCAAGGATAATTGCTCTTATTTTACTATTACATTTAATCAAATATGAGTAAAATTGTATTACAGAAAACTATTATTCTCTGAAAAGTAGGTCAAGTGAAATATACCACAACTGTATTCTGCCCTCCACAAACCCCATTCTTGTCTTTCAAGGTCCAGCTTACAGAGGCCGTATGTTCAGCACAGTGGAGACCAAGCACTGAGAGTTCTTCCTCACCCCACGTTCACACTGGAAAACTCAAGGGTTTCACTGCATCCACAGCGAAACTTCGCTCTGGGTGCTACTCGTGAAATTTAGGGTAAACATATGATAGTTCCAAAACAGACTGAGAAGCCACATGCAATTTACTAACAATGAAAGTTGTGTGGAATATTTATACAAGTTAAATCTGTCCAGAAAACAGCAGACTTTTAATAAAATATATTTTCCTCCTATGCAGTCTGAGTGAAGCACAGGAAGAAGAGGATCCATCTGAAAAGACAGTACATGCTCTCAACTTCAATTCATCCCAAACCGCACCATGTCTTACCTTTTCAGGTCCACAGTTGTGACACTAAACACAACTCCTTTCAGCCAAAGAATCATGAAGAGCCTCTGGGAGAAGGGACAGTTTCCTATGCTTTCCCCATCACTGCCAGCCTGCAAGACAGAGTTAAACATTAAGAAACAGGGTCCAAATGATGCTACGCAGAATGACAGCAGTTTCTACAAACTTTAATCAAGAGGGAGGATAGAAAGGCAGCTCTCTATTACTTTGGTCTTTCACTCGCCTCATACTTTTCTGAGCAATGACCAGTCCAGAACAGTGCTGTCCAAGAGAACTTTCCGCAATGACCGGGAGAATCTGTATTGCTACTGTCCAGTGTGGCAACTACTGGCAACAGCTGGCTGGTGAGTATTTTAAATGTCGCTATTTCCAATGTTCCAGATTTTTTTGTTTTATGTATCTTTAATTTAAATAGCCAAAGGTGGTTAATGGCTGCTCCGTCCCTAGGGGGTACTTACATTCCTGCCTCAGTGCAAAGGCAAAGTCTACCATGGATTTTATGAAATGTACAAAACCAGTTCTTATTCTGACAGTACTTTTCATAAGGTAACCCAAAAGGGAAACCTGTACATGTTCCTGTCTCCAAATGCCTGCCAACCTCACACTCAACAAAAAATTCTTTATAAATATCCTCTACCCCTTTCTACACATTCCTTCAGGCAGCAAAACGTAAAAGATATCTTTATAATAAGCTATTTCTATCCTACATGGAACAGATGACTTCCCTGAGCTTACTTACTAATGAGGCAGACTTTTTACAAAAATTCAGATGGGCTAAATCTTTAATCAGGTTTGTCCTACATTTTAAAAGGAGAGAAGAGAGGGCTGGGGATTTAGCTCAGCGGCAAAGCGCCTGCCTGGCAAGCGCAAGGTCGTGAGTTCGGTTCCCGGTACCGGAGAAAAACCAAAAACCAAAAAAAAAAAGGAGAGAAGAAAATATTCTGGCATTTTCTGAGAATCAACACAGCCTTTCAACCAATCTATGGAGAGCACTAGAAATGACTTCAGCAAGTCACTCAAAGATGATTATAAAAGTACTGGTAAAAGTACTGGTTATCATCCCAAAGCAGTGGTGGCAAACCTATGGCATACATACCACAGCAGGCTGTTTGTTAACATCAGAAGTTCTAAAAGGTTAGCCGTCACTGTCCTAAAGTAACTCAGAAACATTTCGATAAAATGCTACATCAATCAAAAGTCATTAGCTGGGTGTGGTGGCGCATGCCTGTAATTCCAGCACTCGGGAGGCTGAGGTAGGAGGATCGTTGCAAGTTCGAGACCAGCCTGGGCTACAAAGTGAGCTCAAGGCCAGCCTGAACTGCATAGCGAAACCCTGTCTCAAAAAGACAAAAAAAAAGTACTTACAAAAAAGGCCTAGTTTTTAAATTTTAGTGTGATTGTGAGCAACCCAAGAAAAAGATTTGAAAGGATTCCTGGCCTCGCATCCAAAGATTCTGATTCAGCAGAATTACTGGGTGGGACCCAGGAGTTCTCAGTTTATATTACTGGCACCCAAGGAGATCCAAGGGAGGCACCTGCGAGACACAGTGGGAAACACTGGTTCAGGAAGGTTAGGGTAACATTCCTTTCTCAGAGTACAAGTCAGCTCACAGTACTAAACCACTGAGCTGTATAATACCCTCATACCTGAAGTTGGTTTTCTGAATATGCTCACCATCCACTTGCAGCATAAAACACTAGTAACATACAAGTGAGTTTACTACAAGTACAGTTAATGCACTGCCTTTATAGTTTGGTGGTGAATATTTTCACACCAGGTTTGCAGCTTTTGATACCCAAATTTGTTTTTTTTTTTATTTTTTAAATGATACCCAAATTTGTTATTCCTGTTTTTTTCCCTCCTATTTAAGATACAGGAGTGTAAATAAAAGTATCCGAAATTTGGTATTATTTGAAAAAGCAGAAGCATCTGGTAGAACAAAAAACTAGCCTAGAGCTTTATCCTGTTCCATTTGTTTAATCTATACATTTAACTATATCTTCCCAAGCGCCTGTCGTAACAGGTAAAGATATAATGAACACATCGTATGTGGCACTTGGAAAGAGGCTGGCAATGAGATAGACTGGCTATCGATTAGAGCTGCAACAGAATTTCCTACAGTGGTCAGCAGGGAACATTCTCAAGCAGGAGAATCTCAGGGCCTGGAGTGGTTCATAAAGACCTGGTAAGGAGGCAAATTCCCTTTTGTTTTCATAGCTGACTGTGTCCTTTGCCCGTAATTTCTAGCAAATTTTCCTATTCCTCTTTCAAGCATACACCTCGCATAACTACTTTCCTTCATACACACAAAAATAACAGCATGAGTACTACTCAGATCTCTCCTTTTGTTTTTTGGGACAAGGTCTCATTATATAGTTCTGCCTGGCCTTGAACTTACCATGGAGCCCAAGCTGGACTCAAACTTGAAGCTATCCTCCTGCCTCAGCCACCTCCTGAGTGCTGAGATTACAGGTGTGCACCAACATGCCCAGCTCAGATCCTTTTAAAAATGCCCTTTTTTACTGATCACTCTCCCAAAACTCATCGCAAGATGGATCACTAGGAATAAGTTTTTTCCCAAAGGTTTAATAGCACCAGAAAACTGGGAGCTAATAGGTTAACATTTATAAAAAGCATGATGAAATTAAAGAAGTTTGGACTTCTAGAAGGCACAAGTCAAAAGCTCCCTCCTTTAGGTGGTACTACAGAACTCCATTTTAACAAAGTTAGAATCAAAGCTACTCTGTCTAGTGTGGACTACTTCTAATACAACCTACTTACTGCTCCCGCTCACTGAGGAGGGGCCTGCGGTGCAGTGGAAAGCATACTATACTGGCGGTCAGGCCTCTATTCTACACACAATTTTGTAAAAAGGCAGAAAAATTAACATTAACCTATAGGTATCTACCACAGCATCTACGAAAAGTATGTCTTTAAAAAGTACTTTGCTTTTCACTGTTTCTAACACTAGTAATACATATTCATTATTTTTAAAATAAGTAAAAACTGAAACACTACATAGTCAGACACTATACCACTGAACCATTCAATAGTTTGTTACTTATTATTCTATACTGTTTTCTATGTTGTTAGAAATATACAAAATTTTTCTTTTAAAAATTAAAAGCTGAGGATGTAGCTGAGTTACAGCATTTGTATCACATAGAAAAATAAAACAGAAAATATGATTACATTATATATCCCCTTTTCACAAATTATATATATTTCCCCCAATTTAATGTCATCAATCTTCTGGAGGATGTACTACCCCTGGCCAGAATGTCATCAGAGAAGGCCCAGAAAGGGAAAAGGTCCTTAACCAGAACAGGGGCCCCTCCTCTCCCCTTCCCTACACTCCGTGCTGGGATGGGGTCAGGAGATCTTGTTAGAGGCTTGATCATCAAAGAGCAGCCAGGAGGCCACTTCCACTAAGATATCAGTGCAATCACTCGGGGAAGCGGAACGCTGACCCCTTCCCAGCAGTAACGGGGAGCCTCTGCACCTTGGTATCAGTGAGACCTAGGGGAACCTAGATCTCTGCTCTCTTATCTTTTTTTCTCCCCACCAGAGATGTTTAAACAGAAGGGTTAGATAAAATGCAAGTCTTACATACAAAAATATCCAGTTCTCAACTGAAAATACCAAGTATTTGAAAAAAGGCAACCAATAAATGCCAACACCAAGACCGAAGAGATGACAGAATTATCTGACAGTATCTAAAGTAGCTATGATAAAACTGCTTCCATGAGCACTTATCAACAGTTGGAAACAAATGGAAAAAAAGCAGACTTAGCAGAGAAACAGAACATGTGTATAAAGAAAAACCAGATGAAAATTTTACAACTAAAAAATATAGTAGTAAGGTTGTGCAGCTGTGCTCTGCTATGGTTTTGCTACTGAATGTCCCCCAAAGGTCCATGTGCTAAAGATGCCATGAACCCTCTAGAGATGAGGCCTCCGGAGAGGGCAGGCCTTGCAATGAGGCTGTGAGATCCCACCTCTTCCTCTGTGGTTTCCTTTGTTTTGCTGCACACTCCCAGCCATTGTCAACCAGTGCACCCACCAGAGGCCCAAGGCAACTGGAACCTCTAATACTGATACTAAAATCAACCTTTTCTCTTTATCGTTATCTTAGGTATTTTGCAACAGTGATGGGAAAGCTAACTAGTACTGGCTCAAATCCAAATGGAAGGTACAGAGAAAAGAATCAGTGCACTGGAAGATAGAACAATAAAAACTACTTGATTTAAATGGGAGGAAAAAAGACACAAACTGCATCCTTTATACATTTCTATGTTTGGTAATGTCGTTCATCTACTTGTCACTTTTGAAGGTTTCATTTGTATGCTATGGCACAAAACTTTTATATCCAGAAATTTTTCCCGTTAGAAACACACTGATGGGGGCTGGGGATTTAGCTCAGCGGCAAAGCGCCTGCCTGGCAAGAGCAAGGTCGTAAGTTCGGTTCCTGGTACCAGAGAAAAAAATCAAGAAAGAAAAAAAAAAAAAGAAAGAAACACACTGATGCTCACAGACATAAGAGGAAGAAACACTGAGGCATTGCTGGTAAGAGCAGAATGTACAGACCACTGAAGCTCATCAGTAAAGGATTCATTAAATTACATACCACCAGAGTGTGGAAATCAACGGTGGGTTTTTGTTTGTTTTTTGTGCTTGGAGTAGAATAGTTATTGCCTAAAGCCTTTCAGTTTTTGTCATCATTTTGATCTTTTTTGAGATAGGGTCTCACTATGCAGTTCAGTTGGCCTAGAACTCACTACATAGTCCAGGCTGGCCATAAACTCACAGCATCCTTCTGCCTCAGCCTGCAGAGTCCTGGGATTTACAGGCATGCACCACCATGGCTCGTTCCATTCGGGGAGAACATTTCTAAGTCAGATTTGTTCACAAGTTCAATGAAGTGAATAAACACCTTCGTCACAAATAAACAATGTAAAGCATAAAAAAACCAAGTATGAGGTCTATTCATATCTGTGAAGTTCATAAGCCAGGAATCTACTGTCTACCTGTTTGATTTGCTGTTGGGATTCCTCTCACACGCCCATTATTCCACATCCCTAACCTGACCCCCTCTTCCAGGCCTGCTGCAACCTTTGAACTGCATAATGCTGGTATCTAGTGAGAAACTGCTGAATTAACTCCTCCACTGCAGAACAGGGGTCAACAGCAAATATCATAAATACGTATTTTAATGTTTTACCAAATCAAGGTTAAGGAACTGCTCACATAGAAAACCTAGTTTAATCAGTCTTTAAACTACTCAGACTTAAAAATACTTAAGGAAAAAAAGGAGCTTTGACTTCATTCTCTTTTGTGTTTATGGGCCAGGGATGAGAATAAATGATGGCTGGAGAAAGGAAGTAAAGCTGGGACCTGAACGTAAGAATGATTCCTGACTACTAAATGATTTTCCTTGACACATTTTCCAGCAATGTGTTGCTACAAGAAGAACTTAAAACTCTGATGTTCTATTTATCTTTACAGTGGATTCTGTTGATCTAAATTAGCTGCCTGAATACTCAAAATGACTTAGTTTGATTTAGATGAGCTGACAAGTAACAAAACAACATGATAAACAGGAGTGTCATCTGGCCTCTACAGGTATGTCCAATCTGTACCCCAGCTTTTTAAGTCCCCTCTTTTGAATGAAGAATCACCTCGGACCACATATAAAACATGTAATATAGCTTATATATACAAGTAAGAACACTTCTTTTTAAATATTTTTATTATTGCTAGGCTTCGGGGCAAACACCTGTAATCCCAGCACTTGGAGGCTAAGGCAAAAGGATCACTGCAAATTCTAGGCCAGCCTGGGCTACACAGCAAGACCCTGTCTCAAACCACCTCCCAAATTTACTACAATATTTTTAAAAAGACCACCCCCAAAAAAACTGTGGGCCCAGGCTTGATACACCTATCAGCTGGAACCATGGTTTGGAGTGTGAATGTTTATTAGCTCTTGTCCTTCTATAGGGTCTGCAGAGTATGCAGGAAGTAACCAGGTTCAGAATCAGACATATTGTGCTCACTTTGGCAGCCTATATTCTAAAATCACAATTAGACATATCTAGGTTTGAACCCTAACTTTGCAACTTAATTAGCTGTGTAATTATTAACAAGTCACTTAACATCTGTGAAACCTGACTACACCATTATTATGGGAGGGGTTACATCAGTTGGGATACAGGATATACACAACTCCTGGCACAAAGTAACAATTCCATACGTGCATTTTGGCATTTTTTTGGGGGGGTGGGGGAAGAGGGGACATAGGGTCTTACTCTGTAGTCCAGGCTGGTCTCAAACTCACAGCAATCCTTCTGCCTCAGAATGCTAGAATTACAGGCATGTGCTACCACTCCCGGCCATCAGTAAGTGACTTTAAAAACACTTCATGTACAGAACCTAAGGCCTAACAATAGGTTCCTCAGTTAAGCACATATTCATTAGAATTTTTAGATTACTTTGTCTTTCAGAAAACAGCAAGAAACAAGAGAGAAAGAACCTAAGCATCTTCCACATCAGATGCTTCGAAATTGCTGGGCATGGTGGCACACGCCTGTAATCCCAGCAATCAGGAGGCTGAGGTGGGAGGATCAGAGTTCTAGGCCAGCCTGGGCTACAAAGTAGGCTCAAGGCCAGCCTAACCTGCACAGTGAAACCCTGTCTCAAAAGGACCAAAAAAAAATCTCTGATGATGCACAGACTATATCACTGGCTCCTGGCCATAACCATACTGTAGAACCACAAATTCAAATGCTATATACAGTAGAATTATGTATGTAAGCTCTATGTAAATAAAATATAGCCTAGGAAAAGATGCTGTAAGAATTTCAGTTGCTGCAGGGGATGTAGCCTAGTGGTAGGGCACTTGCCTAGTATGTGCAAGGCCCTCAGTTCAATCCCCAACATTGCCCCCTAACGAAAAAAGGAATTTCAGTTGCTGCCACTTCCTTGCTCAGCATCACCAACTCATGAAATATACTCCCTGGACAAAAAGTCTATAAAACTCAGAATAGAACTGGTTATTTGAAATGACAAGAGGATACCCAACTACCAGGGCTAGAGCAATGCCAGGATTGGTTGCTAAGAGTTCACATGGAACACTTACCATATTAAAGGATGAAGTCTGCTCTCCCAAAACAAGCTCATCACATGCATTAATCTAGTTAATCCTTCTGCTCGCTAACTCAGCGGAGGGTGGTAGTTATGAGCACTAGGGCCAGATTCTCAGACCATCCGCTATCTCCTACTTAAGTGACTTTGATAGAGGGATTTAACCTTTTTGGGCTGTTTTCTTCTTGTATATGTATTTTCTGGTTTTTGTTTTGCTTTAAGATAATTTTAGGGCTGCATTTGTTATTTTGTTTTTTCGAGACAGGGTCTAGCTATGTAGTTTGGGCTACCCAGGACCTCACAGCAATCTTCCTGTCTCAGCCTTCTGACTTCTGGGATTACAGCCACAGGACACCATCCCAGCTTTCCTCCTATACAAAACAGGTTTAGAACAGCACAATACTCTAAAGTCAAGGAAGAGGACACTGTTCATTGTATACCTTTTTGTATTTGTCAATATTTATAATAACATGAATCTTTTGCTTTTAAAAAAGCAAGCAGCTCTCTTTCTCTCTCATTGCTTTTGCTGTCCTCCACCATGAATGGTTGCCCCACTGCCATGTGCCACCCTGCCTTGGAGCCAGCTGATGACGGACTGAAACCTCTACAAACTCAGGCCAGGCACCCAGGGAAGTCAAGCTGCAGGAATCCAGAAGAGAAACCATCCTGGCACCTTGAAGGGCTCCTGTCTGAATGGAGGGCTCTCTTGCTTCTCAAATCAGATACACTCCCACACAAGGCCCACCCTTCCCTTCAACCCCACTCCCACACTCACATGACCCCTCCTCATTCCTCCCTTCCCTTGGGCTCTGGTCCAGCTGTGACTGTTGTGTCTACTAATGACAGGATGAAAGGAAGAAATTCTTAGTCAAAGGGAAGATCAAGTTATAAAGCTCATATGCAATGAAATAAAATTTAAAATGAAAAATAAATAATAAATAAATAAATAAAGCAAGCAAACCAGGCGTGGTGGCACACGTCTGTAATCTCAGCTATACGGGGAGGCTGAGGCAGGAGGATTGCCTCCAGTTCAAGGCCAGCCTGGACTACAGAGCAAGACCCTGTCTCTAAAAACAAAAACAAAAAAACGCAAGCAAACAAAAATCTTCCCACCTAAAATATGTGAAAATTTAAGTAAAAACTCAAGTTATAGAATGGATAAGGAAAAGTGCTTAAAGATGAAGAAAATCTATGTAACCGAAGTACATGAGGGCAGGATTCTCAAATATCTGAATATATAAAATCCTCAAAGAAGTGGTGAATTTAAAATGTAGATTCACAGGCCCCACTTCCAAATATTCTAGTCCAGTATGTTTGTGGTTGAGTCCAAGAATACAATTTTTAACGAACATTTCAAGCAATTCTAACATGGTAGGTACACCACATTTTCATAAACACTGACAAAAGGAAACATGAAAAAAAATCAAAACTGGAAAGTATGTCCCATGGTGAAGCTTTGAATTCCTATTATGCCTTTTGGACCCTTGTTCTTTGTAGGCCAGTAACCTGCTCACCGCTTGTTTTTAACAGCCTCTTCTCTCCCCTGTAAAGGAATGCTACCTTGCCTTAAACTAGTAAATACCCAAACTTAAACCAAGCCAACCTAAAGCCCTGTTAAGACCAGACACTCAAATTCAAGAACATTCTTATTCTGCACCAAGAAGCAGAGACCAGTATCTATTAAATGCAACACAGGATGACATCATTATTTCTAAAAGTTTGCCTTAAGACCAAATACAATGTCAAGGACAACTTTGGTGATTCAGAGTCCTTCACAGATAAAGTGCTGTGAGAAAGTCGTATCTGGTTTAGAAGAAATTACAAAATTTTCTTACTGTATTATACTACTAAATAATTTGGCCTGTCAGGAAAAAAAAGGGATTCTGTTGTGATATTAGGGACCAGGCTATCTAACCATGGGTAACTTAATCTCTCTGGGTCTTGGTTTTCTAGTCCAGGAGGAGAGGTAGAGAGGGGGAGGCTTTTTTTTTTTAAATCAGAGTGGTAGATGCTCATTTGCATGTGAGAGGCTCTGGATTTGATCCCTAACCCCTCCCCTCCAAAAAGACAGTAGGGAAAATGAAAACATGCTAAGAATTGAAAAAGAAAATTGTATGAGTAAAGGAACACTGAAAAAGAAAGCTCTATATGAGTAAAGGAAAACAAACAGCACTTCAGGGTTCTGGCTTCTTCACAGTTAGTTCTGTTTCCCACAGGCTGACATCTGGCGGGCATTTGCCACTTACATTCTGAGTCTGGGCTTTCTCTCCTCCTTCATTCCCCTCCTCCCAGAACACCTCCTTATCTAGGACCCAGATACACTTTACTCAACGTTCAACACATACTCGCTGAGGGATTCCTATCTCCCAAGCACAGTAGTTTGCTGGTGGGTTTTTGGGGGGTGATTAGTTAGATGGGTTTTTAAGGTGGGGTACTCGCTATGTAGTTCATTCAGGCTGCCATCCCTGAACTCACTACATAGCCCAGGCTGGCCTGGAACTCCCAGTGATCCTCCTTGCCTCACCTCCTGGCCTCCCAAATGCTGGGATTACAGGTGTGCCCCACCACACCCAGCCTAAGCAGGGTAGCTGACACTGGGAAAAGGACTGCGAATGACAAAGATAAGACCTGACCTCATGGAAATTACATTTCTGTAGAAGATAGCAAGTCTATCAAGTTGAAAATTTTAAACTGCAATAAATGCACAAGGGAAACAAAGTACTCAGAGAAAGGACAAAGAACACCTTCTTTAGATGATCCTTTTTTTTGCAGGGGGTGTGCACAGGATGTCACTAAACTGGCCAGGCTGGCCTTGAACTCAAATTTATAATCCTCCTGCCTCAGCCTCCCAAGTAACTGGGATTACAGGTGTGTACCACCATACCCAGGCTGTAGATAATCTCTCAGCCCACACAAAATCTCATCTCTGCTCGACTACTGTGTGTACAAGAGAAAATTATATTTGCAGGGGTCACATCATGACTTTCTAGGCCAAGTTAAACAGCAAGTCTTACACTCACAGAGACAGCTATTTATTTATTTATTTCATACTTTTTATAAAGAACTTACTCTGTAAGAAAAAAGCATTTAACACTGTTTAACTGCAAGGACTGAGAGCAGAATGTCTGGTTTGATATACTAGTTATTTTTGTAACAACCTGTGTGATACTTGTCAAGTTGTCCTCTCTGGGCCTCAGTTTCCTTATATATAAAATGGGACTATCTACTCTCTACTTCACAGGAGTTCTGAACCTTAAATGAGTAAGTAAAAGGCTCTTCACATATTGCCAGCATGGGGTAAGTGCTCAGTAGAAAAGTATGTGTCAAGCAAAGAATGTATCTCTGACTTCACTGAACTTCCAGGAGGGAGGGAGGGAGGTGAAGAATGCCATGCAACAAGTTAGTTACTATTGAAGGATGTGAATGGGAGGGGACACATCAGGGCAAAATCTGCTTTCTACTGAAGACAATAAATAACACTTTAAAACCCAGTGGTGGCAAACCTATGGCACACGTGCCACAGCGGGCAGACCCTCTCTGTTTCCTCATGAGCCAAATCCTGCCAGCCAAGGTTTGACAAATTATCAGCACACATATAACAACAAAGATCACATTAACAGTGCAAAAGCACACCAAATGCAAACTTTTACCTTTCAATAAAAAGCTGTTTGTATCACCGAAAGCTCTGTTACTGTGTTTTTCTTAAAACAAAAGATGTTAATAAGAGTTTTTTTCCTAAACTAAAACCTCAGTATTCAGGTTTAACTGTAGTGTTGGCCCTTTGTGATAAATAAGTGGGTTTGGGGTTGCAGTATGGGCACTCAGTCTCCAAACGGTCCGCTATCACTGCTTTAGCCTCTGAAAAACACGCTGACAGGCATGGAGCTGGTGGAGAATGGAAGCGGAGAAATCTACTCCAGCAGCTGTGGTGAAACATGGATCGTATTAGACACTGGCAATAGAGATAAAAGGAATGTGTAGGTTACACTGAATTAGGAAGGCACAATGCTGAAGATGTGTGCTTGATTTGGTGAGGGAAGAGAAAGAAAAAAAAAAATCAAATGATTCCTAATATTTGCCTCTTTACCATTTGCCTCTTTATAATGACCTTTTTAATATTTAAGAAAATGCTCCAAATGTTCATATATGGTGCTAATTCCATTCCTTTCCTTAACTGATGCCGAAATATTGAAATGTTTAAATATAACAGAACTTCTTAAATAAAAAATGCTGAATGCAAAGTCCATAATCAAAAACTACCAGCTGAAATAAAGGATTAAATGAATGCCAACTGAGAAGATTCTGGGTACTTTTGCTATCTATCTGAAACATATGCACTAAAATCAAATCTAAAATGTCTCAGCCAGAATCATAAAAAAAAAAAAAAAAATCAGATGGCCAGTGACTTATCAAGAATTTAAAATGAGGCACACACTTCTCAGGAACAGAAATATATTATTCAAAGTATTTCTTCGCATCAAAAACAAATGTGCCAACTGCCAGTGTTTTCCCATGTTTATCAACTGAAGACAAATATGTTAGAGAACTAGATGAAATTCTTCTGCAAATCGTAATCCAGCAGCCCACTTTCCCTAAGGGCAGTTTTAAAATAAACACACTGTAGTATAAACTAGATTCAAAAAGAATCCTGGGACTGAAAGAAAACAATGAAGCATTCAGGAAAGACCCCTCTTCCCTCATCTGCACTTATGGCGGCTATCTAAATACAGTGTGGGAGAGTTATTTCTGTTTATCAAGTTTCCAAACGGAGCAGTTTAACCAGACATTCCACCAAGAGTTCAGAAGTAGAGTCAGAAATCCAGTTTTTCCCTTTGACAGGGGGGAAAAGAAACACTAAATTTTCCAGAAACTTTTCTTTCTTAAGAGGTTTATAGGGACTGGGCGTGGTGGTGCATGCCTGTAATCCCAGCACTTGGGAGGCTGAGAGTTCATGACCAGCCTGGGCTATACAAATTGAGCTCGTGGCCAGCCTGAGCTGCACAGTGAAACCCTGTCTCAAAAAGACAAAACAAAACAAAACAAAAAGTTAGGTAAACAAAATCAAAATAAAGAATGTAGAGTGTTGGGTATGAAGATGCAGCTTAGTGGTAGAGTGCTTACTTCTCACGTACAAGGTTCTGGGTTCAATACTTTGCAACGCCAAAAAAAAAAAAAAATTTACATGACATGGATATGCATAGACAACTGACCATAGGGCTATTATCAAAATATTGTTTAATAGCCACATCTTGGACTTCTAAATGTCTAACAGTACAGTAATCATGACAGTGAGCTAGTTGTGCTGGCTTGCCTGTAATCCCAGCACTCTGGGAGGCTGAGGCAGGAGGGTCCCAAGTTTCCTGGGTAACTCACAACTCAGTGACTTAGCAAAATCCTATCTCAACATAAAAATTAAATAAATAAAGGGTAGGAGATGTAATCCAGTGCAAAGGACTGTGCTCTATCCTAAGTACCATGAAAAACTTTTTTCACATATTTATATATAAAATAGCACTAGATAAATGAATAAATAAATCTCAGGCTATTTTAGATTGTATTTTTAAATTTTCATTAAAATATCACAAATACGTTTCTTTCTTTTAAAATTAAATCACATGTCCAACATCGTATTTCAGCTGCAAAAAGTTAATACTCAGAATTTTTTTTTTGGTACCAAGAATCGAACTCATGACCTTGAGCTTGCCAGGCAGGCGCTGTGCTACTGAGCTGTATCCCCAGCTCAGAATTCTTATCTATCCTCTTGGCAGCCTAAAATGTTGTGTATCTCAACAGTACAAGTAATATGCTTATTACTGAATTTTATTACTTACCATTTCATTGCTTCAGTGCCCTATGATAAAAGGCAAGTTCCAGTTTAGAACAGTTCTGTGTCTGCTTTATTGTAAATACAACAAAATCCTTTATCTTTAGGTAGTTCATTTGGAAAACATTCTTTTTAGTCAAAGAATTCCTTCCTGAAATATTTTTCATTTCTCTGGCAAACTGCCTTCATTATCTCTAAGAACTTCTTTTGGCTCCATCTGTCTTCTAATAGATTACTTCCATGAGAATTGAATTCTCTGGATGTGACTTTGGAATCTGAGGTCTCAACTTTCTGTCTGCAATCCTCACTGAGGCTGTTACTCTTGCATGTAAAATAAACCCAGGCTAGACTAGACATCACCCACTTTACAGGCGGAAGCAGACAGTCATGATCCACACACGGTGAACCTGGCCTTCTGGTTACATAATTTTAAAATTCTAATTCTCTGTATCAATCTGTTCTTATGTTTAGCCCAACAGCTACAAAATGAGCAGCTAGTCACCCCAAATTACATGTTTCAAATTCAAAACTGAATACTACCTTTACCTCTGGTGTTCTACTATGAGGTAACAGAGAAAACCACACCAGAAGCAGACTTAGTACTTCTATTACATGCTTCCATCCCCATACTATACAAACCAATTTGCCCTAAAATGCTAACAGATGTTTACTGAATTAATGAGTTATCTCCTTTATATCAAGGTTTGTTGTACATGGGAAACGTAAATGGTGAAGAAAATACTCCCTGATAACTAAGTGTAGTGGCACACACTCATAATCCCAATACAGAGAATGCTGAGGTGGGAGGCTGAGTCCAAGGCCAGCCTGAACTACCTAACAAGGCCCTGTCTTTTTTAAAAAAAAAAAAAAAAGGCCCTTAACTCTTGGCATCCCCATTGTGGCTACAACAAAGATGTGATGAGAGTTGAGCTGATGAGTGGCAGAACAGGACAGGAGGAAGGATTAATTCTGCTCAGGGAGCAACAAGGTCAGAGAATGATTCAGAAGATACTTAAACTAAGCCTTGCAGAACATCTGGTTCCATGAACTGACTTCCTAAAAGCCCTGAAATACGTTAAAGCTAAACTTGTTACA
The DNA here is from genome assembly GCF_000276665.1 of Chinchilla lanigera. Taxonomy (NCBI): domain Eukaryota; kingdom Metazoa; phylum Chordata; class Mammalia; order Rodentia; family Chinchillidae; genus Chinchilla; species Chinchilla lanigera. Next base: position 4,495,848 of record NW_004955452.1, on the reverse strand, counting down.
ACTGGAAAGGGAGAGAGGTGGGAGGGAGAGAGGAGGGAGAAGAGGGAGCAGACGTAGACAATTCTGGTGTATTATGTACATGTACCAACTCCCCAAGACTGATGAATGCAATCACTGTGTACTGCAAACATAAAATTAAAAATCGTATAAACTGTTTACAGTTAGTTGTATTCCAAACTACTTCTAATAAGATATGGCATAAATATATACAATTCTTCCCCTCAGAAGCACACTCACAAATAGCTGAGCGTCCTGGTGTGCTTGCAAAGGGCTCCAAGAAGGATCACAAGAGCTGAAAACAGTTACCATGAGCAAGAATGCTTTGGGGAGCTTTTAAAAGCCCTTTTTTGAGAACAAGATGTGCTCTGACCAGAAACAGGAGATCTACTACACTCTCTGTAACTATCCAACTAGAAAAAAACCCAATTACTACTGTACTTAGCCACACTGGGATCTAACTAAGTTAAAAACTGAATAATCCCAGAATACATTAAGCAAAATATGTTTCTTATAGAAGTCGAGCCTCATTAGACATTTATCTGTGATAAAGGCTGAAGAATAAAATCAACTTTACAAAAATATCAGTGATGGGAAAGTGACAGAGACAAAAAAAATTCAAAGAAATGTTAATTACCTATTTTAAAGAAAGAGCTCCTGGTGGCCAGGTATAGTGGTGCACACCTATAATTCCAGCACTCAGGAGACTGACGCAGGGGGATCACTGAGAGTTCGAGACCAACCTGGGCTACAAAGTGAGCTCAAGGCCAGACTGAACTGCATAGTGAAACCTTTTCTCAAAAAGACCAAAAAAAAGAGTTCCCATAAATGGTTTGTTTTTAAGGGGCAAGGTAAGCGAACCGCAGGACTAATCACTTTAATAACTTTTAAATAAAACAAAGGAGGGGGGGACTCAAAAGTATTGGCTGATCTCATTAGCTCTGCTCAAGAAACTTTATAGCTGTGACTTCACTCCTGGATTACACATCTATATTTAGCTTATACCTAATATGGATGAAGTCCTGAACAGCCATTTCCTCTCTCCACAAAAAGAAACTTCCTTGCTTTTTTTCTATCAACAATGCAAAGAGTAGGCTCCTCTGAAGTGGGAAGTTTTTTAAAAAAGAAAGAGAACTCAGAAAAACATTAACAAATTAGTATGATTTTTGCTAAACTTGGATCACTACAACATTTCTAAATCAGAAATTCTAAAATCAAACTATGTGATGTTCAAGTGAGAATCCTTTAACAAGTCTATAAATAAACCCAAGAAATACTAAGTAGTAATTAATCAGGTTTCCAAAAGGCAAAGGGCTGAGGTCATGGAAATTTAGTTTCCTTTCAAATTTTGATAAAGAGGAGCTGAAGAGTGTAGTTCAGTGATAGAACATTTGCGTGGCATATGTGGGGCCCTAAATTCTATCCCCACAGACACACACACACACTCCTCAAGATATTAGGCTCTAGAATCACAAGCTTGGTAAAAATCCCAAAACTGCTACTGTCTGGCCCTGTGACCTTACACAGGAATGACTTCTATAAGTCTTGAGTAAAACAGTATTGATCGCCCCTGTGAGAGTTTATGAGGATCAAGTGAGCTAGTTTATGGAAAGGGCTGTAACTAACACTCTGCCTAGCTCAGAGTCAGCACTCAATGAGACCTATCATGGCTATTACTCTGGCTTTGACAAAATTGAAAGCCTTCTGCGTTCATTTTTTATGTAATAGTCTACTGTATCCTGTACAAGAATAAATAGGTAGTTTCTCAAGAAGTTTAAAGCATAACAAAATAAAAGGTTTTAAAGTCACTTTATGAAAACAAGTCACTTTAATTGATAGATGATCCCTACACCATCTATCAATTATAGCCATGATAAAGTTTTAAAGCTTTCCCACCGTCCCATTTGATACCGTGAAAATTTTCAAAGACAACAAAATCTTAGGATCTAGAAATAAACTACTTCAGCCGAGCATGATGGCACACACCTATAATCCCAGCACCCAGAAGGCCGAGGCAGGAGGCTGGCCCTGAGTTTGAGGCCAGCCTGGGCTACACAATGAGTTCAAGACCAACCTATACTATGTAACACAACCATGTTTCAAAAAACCTAAAAGAGGGCCAGGGATATAGCTCAGTGGTTCAGCACCTACCTGGTAAGCACAAGGTCCTGAGTTCGATTCCTGGCACCCACCCCCCAAAAAAAAGTAAATCAAAAAACCAAAAAGAAAAATAAAAAAGAAATTACTTCCACTCTACCCTTACTCCTTAAAGGTTATAAAGGGTAAAACCTATAAATCTACATTATTTTAATTTCTTCTATGGGGCCAGGGATTTAGCTCAGCAGCACAGCACCTGCCTGACAAGCATGAGGTCCTGAGTTTGACTTCTGGTACCAAAAAAAAATTTTTAAAAATAAAAATAAAAAAATTTTTAAAAAAGAATTTCTTCTATTATGAATTTTTTAATTAATTAAGTTTACTGAAACATTTTAGATATATATAATGGTCACATTCATCATAGGGAATGTGTACCTACACACAATATAACTTCATTCTTTTTTTTCACGTTCTCCTCCCCTCCCCTCTTCAACCCCTCTTCCTCTCCTTATTTACAAAAGCTTCATTTCCATTTTTCCTTCTTTTTTCATTTTTCTATTTTCCCTTTCTTCTTTTCCCCCACTCCCTCTATTATAAATTAAATGAAAAGAACTTAATGTCTTCCTCCCCTTATGGAATGGTAAAGATTTTTAAATATTTAAACATCACTTCCCCTAAAGAGAGCATTAGATAAATTCCAGTTAATATGTAACCAGTTCAACTTTATAATTGAATACCATAAAAATCAAAAACTAGCAAAATGCAGTAGCACAAAAAGCCAAAAAAATTCAAAAGTACTTTTAAGCAGAGAATGCTGGCATAAGCCTATAATTCCAGCATTTCAGAGGCTGAGACAGGAGTGTCTCAAATTCCCAAACAACCAGGATCACAAAGATTATTTCTTTTCTTTCGTGTATCAAAGATTATTTATTTTCTTTTGTGTTTTTACTTTGATTAAAAAAAAAAAAAGCAAGAAAGGAAAAAGAAAAAAGAAAAAAAGCTCTTCACTTTAGCTCCAAGTCCAGAAAGAATGCTGCGATACATGGGCTAGGACAATAGAACCCAATCTCACTGTCCTTTTTTTAGTAACCTAGTAAGTATAACAGGCCATGGCTCATTAAAGTTAACTCTGGAGTAAACTCAAGTCTAGTCATGGACTCCTTTGGTACTAATCCTGTTCTTTTGATCACTTCCCCACCTATGTTTCTCTCAGTACTTACTGTTCTGGAGACTGAAACCATATAGGTTGAACACATGCACTAATTAATCACGGGCCAATGCAGTCCTAACTCTACCTTTCCAAAGGCAGAATAATAAACAAATATGGTTTACTATCTGTCAACCCCAAGTGCTTTTCTTACATTAACTCTTTTAATCTTTGTAGAATCCCAAGAGATAGACACTATTACCCCAGGCGAGGCACTAAGGCATTAACTGAAGAGCAGAACCAGGATTCAAACACCAGCTCTGGAGACCACCTCTTATCAACTGCACTCTAGCAACAGCAACATAAAGAGCCAGTCAGTGATCTACAATATGATGGCTCAACTGCTTACTTCAAATACTAATTCTGATGATCTTTAATTTGGAATGGACCACATGAATGTCTACATAGAGAATACAAATGATATTTCATGTCAACACCTTTTTTTTTTTTTTCGTCTTTTTGAGACAAGGTTTCACTCTGCAGTTCAGGCTCATCTTGAGCTCACTTCGTAGCCCACGTTTGCCTTAAACTCCCAGCAATCCTCCTGCCTCTGCCTCCCAAGTGCTAGGATTACAGGGGTGCACCACCACACCCAGCCCCTCAATAGTCATTCTTTGGCTCTAACTCTGGGATCTCCAGATCTCACATATAGTACCACAAAAGACAGAAAGAACCTTTGCCAGGCATGGTGGCACACACCTGTAATCCCAGCCCTCAGAAACTGAAGCAAGAGAATGGATGCAGAGTTAGAGGTCAGCCTAGGCCACATAGTGAGTTTAAGGCCAGGTTAAATTACATAGTGAGGTTCCGTCTGAAAAACTAAAATAAGCCAGGCATGGTGGTACATGCCTATAATTCCAGCACTGAGGAAGCTGAAGCAGGAAGACTGTACCAAGTTCAAGGCAAGCCTACACTACACAGTGAGTTCCAGTCCAGCCTGTGAGACTCTGTCTCAAAAAATCAATTATACATATATATATAAGAACCTTTACAAGCAATGCCAAGGCAACACCATAGCACAGGGTCACCAAGACAATAACCTCCTCCACAATTCTAATCCCAGTGGCTGTCAGACCACATGCTCAAAGCCAAAACCCAGCTGTGGATTTATCCATGACTCACTTCAATTTCTGGGGTTTTTTTTGGGTTTTTTGTTTTGTTTTGTACTTTTACAAAGAAAAAAAAAAAAGTAAATCAGTTCACTTCAATCTAAATTAAGAGTCATTTTGAGGAACCACACCAAAGCAGCAAATCTGAACCTGGCCCAGTGACTCCCGACACTCTCAGCCTACCTCTCTGGGTTCCTATATTCCTGCACTTTAACAGGCGTTTGGTTTTCCCTAATCACATGATCTTTTATTTCCTCACTTTTCCCATTAGCCTTCTCTGAATCAAGCCTGTACAAGGAAAAAATAAAAGCTTCTGTAATTGCTTCAGCGAACATTTTACTGAGTAACAATCAAAACAGTTAATAAATTACATCGTTACTACAGTGTCTGGCACGCAGAAAACACTCCATAAGTGTTTACATTAGTTCAATTAGGTAAGAAACCCTCTTATTTATATTTCTTCTATCACACAGTTGGGAAAAGCAACATAAAAATAAGTCAGTGAGAATAAATATCAATTCTAAACACACGTACATAGGAGATATTCCTAGGACTGAAAAGACCTCCCAGGCAGTAAGTTACAGTGACTCCCCAGGGAAATAATCTTCCATCTACAGTTATGCTGTACAGTGTTTGTCCCATGTTACAGCTCCTATCTGGGCTACTGAGAGTGCATTCATTTTGCTTCCCCAGTGCCTAGAGCAATTCCTGGTACATGATAGGTGGTAAAGTAAAGCCTTTTTAATGAAGGATTGCTTATACTTGTACTAATTTGTATGCCCTCTCTATATTTACAAAAACAAAACTGCTGTGAGAGATACACAGATGCAAAGGAAATATAAAGGAACTCAGGGCTTTATTGGTAAGTTTTAACTTTTCCTGCAATATATATATATTTTGTTTTGTTTTGTTTTTTGTTTGCAGTACTGGGAATCCAACTCACAACCTCGCATTTGCCAGGCAAGCACTGTGCCGCTGAACTAAATCCCCAGCCCCTGCAATATTATTTTTTAACAGGACAGATTCTGGCAAGAATCCAGACGTCCCAGCATCACAATCTACTTAACAGCACCAAATGTAAAGTGTGTCTGCCAGAAATAGAGGGAAAAAAAGCAATGGTACAGATTCTATGAAATGACCAAAGACAGAAGAAACAGAGAAGCAGGGTGTGGTGGTGCACACCTGTAATCCCAGTACTCCTGGGAGGCTGAGGCAGGAGGATCACTGCGAGTTCAAGCCAGCCGGGACTACATAGTGACTTCAAGCCCAGCCTGAACTATACAGTGAGACCTTGTCACCAAAAAAAGCCCCTCAAGAGATATAAGGTTTTATCACTACCAACTAGGGTGTTTTTAAAGCTAAATACTGTCCACTTGACACAAGTGCTCACTCCCTCCTTGAAAGCCTCCCCAGCTTCTTTGATACCTCACTCTTGTAGTTCACCTCTCACAACTCCTCTTTCACAACGCCTTTGTCCTCCTTTTCTACCTTCCCCCTCCATACCCCAACCTCCAAGCACTGTCAGTGCACAAGAATTTGATCCTATGCGGTTTTCTGGTTCTTCACGTACCCACAGAAAAGACAGATATATTCTAAAACAATGAACAGAAAACAATGAACAAAATGGTTGTAAGAAATATTGAGTTGACAACTCATCAGGTATAACTTCCCCTCCAAATCTACACCAAATCATCAATATTTTAGCGACATAGGCAGACTGGTAGAATGCTATATCTGCCAGTAATTTCAGCTTGTCTATGCTTTATTTTGCCAACTATCTTACGAAATACTGCTATTATCTTTTTCCACAGGACAGCATATTTTAAAGAATATTTTTAGCCAACTATAATCAGTAGCTGTACAGTTAAAATCTATCAATTATACTTAAGTGCTTTTACTCATTTTTTTTTTTTTTTGAGATAAGGTCTCGGTGTGTAGTGCAAACTGGCCTTGAACTCACTATGTAGCCCAGGTTGGCCTCAAACTCATGGCGATCCTCTTGCCTCAGCCTCTCAAGTGCTAGGATTACAGGTGTGTGCCACCACACCCAGCACTTCTGCTTATCATTTAAAACAAAGACTTACTGAGTGTCTATCATGAAACAGGCAATATACTAAGTACTGTGGTAGATGCAAAAATGAATAGGACAGGGATCCTACCATATGAAGTTTACAAGACATAGATGCAAAACTATCAACTGGCTTTAAAGGAAGGAGGAAATGGGCTGCTTTACGAGTCATGCAAGGGAGAATGTTCCTATGAGGGGGACCTCATATCAAGGAGGTGGCACTGGGCCAGGGATGTAGCTCAGAGCCATAAGCACTTGCCTGGCAAGCCTGAGGTCATGAGTTCAATTCCCCGTACCAAAGAAAAAAGAAAAAAGGAGATAGCATCTGAGAAATTCCTTGAAGGATATCTGTTAAACTATGTCTCCATTTAATCTCTCACCTAACAAATCAGCATTCAATTAAGCAGTTTTTTTTAGATAGGTTCTCGCTATGTAGTCCAGGCTGGTCTCAAATTTACAGCAATCTTCCTGCCTCAGCCTCCTGAGCGCTGGGATTATTGGCATGTGCCACCACACCCAGCCTTCAATTCAGCTCTTGTTTTCTAAAAACCTTCCCTTTGCCATGTGTCCCCCTCTGGCTATCAGCCTGTCTCTTCAAAACACAACCAAGTTTGTTAGAGGTGGCCTTGCACTTTGACACTTTCTGCTTCCTACTCACTCTACTGTAGATTCCCTGCCTCCTCATTCCTTCCACACTGAGCTTCCAGGCTGATAAATACAACGAACACTCCACCTGACACAAGTGCTCACTCCCTCCTTGAAAGCCTCCCCAGCTTCCTTGATACCTCACTCTTGTAGTTCACCTCTTACAACTCCTCTTTCACAACGCCTTTGTTCTCCTTTTCTACCTTCCCCCTCCATACCCCAACCTCCAAGTATTGTCAGTGCACAAGAATTTGATCCTATGCGGTTTTCTGGTTCTTCACGTACCCACAGAAAAGACAGATATATTCTAAATACCACACAAATACTGTACCATATGTGTCTGTGTTCAAGTCCCAAATTCCTCTACCCTGCCTACACTTCTTTCTGAACACATCTGTGTACCTAGCAGACATCACTACCTGCCATCTCAGGAAGCTCAACAAAACAGAGCGTCACCATTATCTGCTCCTCTTCCACCTCCGTTGAGTTATTTCTTGACCAGTGACTTTAACTGAAAGCCCACATCATTTCCCACATTCACCTCCTTCAACACCTTCCTACTGACTCCACTTTCAAAATGTACCTCACGCTGGGAGTGATGGCGCACACCTGCAATCCCAGCACTCGGCAGGCTGAGGCAGGAGGACGGCTGTGAGTTTAAGGCCAGCCTGAGCTATATAATGAGACCTTGTCTCAAAAAAAAAAAAGAAAAAAAAGTACCCCAAATCCATTCTCTTTTCTCCATCACCTCCTAATTCAGGCCACCATCATTCTCAATTGCAGTGGCCTCCAAATAGTGACAACTGTTTCTACTCCTACCTCTCTTCAATTCATTCTTTTCTTTTTTCCGTTCAATTCATTTTCAACTGAGCAGTTGAGCCACTCTCCTTAAAATGTACCTCTACCTTGACACTTCCTCACTTAAACCCTTTGGGAATGGCCATTTTTACTAAGGATAAAAACTCATCTGGCATATAAAGACCTCTGTGACCTGGTCTGTCTATTTCTTGTTCTACTCCCCAGTTTTATTGTCTATATTCCAGTTACGCTTCAATTCCTTGCCTATTTCCAGGCTTTATACATGCTGATCCCACCAGCATGGAATGTTCTTCCTCCCACCCTTCTTTTTTTGTTGTTGTTCTTTTTTGAGAGAGTCTCACTATATAGTTTAGGCTGGCCTTGAACTCACTTATGTGGCCCAGGCTGGTCTCGAACTCACAATGATCCTCCTACCTCTCAGCCTCCCAAGTGCTGGGATTACAGGCATGTGCTACCACGCCCAGCTCCTATCACCCTTCTACCACTCATTCTACACACCATGTTCTCAGGGAAGCCCTCACTAGGCCTCTATTGATACTGAGTTTTCTGGGTCAGGTGTGTTGGTGCACACCTGTAATCTCGGCACTTGAGAGGCTGAGGGGGGCGTCATCACAAGTTTGGGGCCAGCCTGGCTACCCACTGAGTTCAAAGCCAGCCTAGCTATATAGTGAGACACTGTCTTAAACAAACAAACAAACAAAATACTTGGATTTTTAGAGCAGATTTCTCAAGAGAACAGACAGCCTACCTTCAAACCATTTTATCAATACTGATTCTTTGGACAATTCTAGGAGTTGGCAGATGTCGCAACACAGAACCCTGCTTTCTTTAGCAAAGATTTATCAGGGCAAGTGGGAATCACGGCAGTAGAAGGGTTAAAGCACTGGACTCAAAACAGGGCCAAGGTTCTTTTAGTGCTGTTACGAAGGTAAATACAGACATAGCTAGGTTTCTTCTATAAAGCCTAAATAAATTCTCTTTAAGCCAGTCCACTTGTTACTTACTCTTCTGAAGAACGTTAAAATACATCAAGTTCTCACCAATGTTTCATGCAAGTTTATGAAGAAGAGCACGATCTGTTTGCAATCAAGGGCACCACTGACAAAGTGTAAATAACATCTGTGTTGCTGATGGCTACTAGGGACTTCACGAAGAATCAAGTCCTAAACATGAAATCTGGAACATCAAGTAATATAAAGCTATACTCTTCATAAGCTTACATCTTTGCAAAAGCTTCAGTTCAGTCCTATGTTATGTTCAACGCCAAGATTTAATTTAAGTCTAACCACCTCTTCTCTCCCAATTAGTCTGTACACTCTGGTCTCAGAGCTACCACTCTTGCAGTTTCCTAAGTGGCACAATAACCTAATTTAATTCCTCTTTAGTTTTTAATGAGTGTTTACTCCAGTAATCTACCACCTGGTCACTACTTCAAAATAAAGTAACTGGTTGTTAGTGGAGGAAAACATGCAAAGAACTCACAAACCCTCAGAAGTTCTTACCTCAACTTTCATCTAATTGTTTGGTTTTGCATTCACCAATATTTGTTCAGATTTTCTTTTATTCCTCTCCCACACATACAAGTAAATAGCCATGCTGCACAGTGGTAAAATACATTATAACAGGTGATTGACATTTTTGCAACTATTATGAGAGCTAAATCCTTTTCATAAAAATGAATTTTTTCACATGTACATGTGGAAGTAATAATTTTATTACAAAAAAAAAAAGAAAACCTGTTATACTCCTAGCCTAGAGTTACACACATGCTATATTTCAGTTTTCAGCTCAAAAAAGGGGAAAAAAAAAAAACACATTCCTATGAAAGGAAACTTAAAAATTTTTAAAAAAGGAAATTTAGAAATAAAACGCGTGATGACCTGAGGTCAGTACTTATTCAAAACATTAATTTCAAATTTAATATATTCCTAGTCTAAATTTTCAAACTCAGTCCTATTTATCTATATTAGGTTATCACTTTCATAAACTTGTAATTAGTCTAACAGTCTCCTGACTTTATATACATGCATATATATTGGAGAAGGGTGCTGGAAATTAAACCCAAGGCTTTGAATATACTAGGCAAGTACTCCACCATTGAACTATAGCCTTAGACCTTTTCATTTTTTTTTTTTTTTTTTTTTTTTTGGAGACAGGGTCTCGCTATGCAGTTCAGGCTGGCCTTGAGCTCACTCTGTAGCCCAGGCTGGTCAAACTTGCAGCAATCCTCCTGCCTCAGCCTCCCAAGTGCTGGGATTACAGGCAGTGCCACCACACCTGGCTGACCTTTTTATTCTTTTAAGACAAGGTCTCATTAAATTCCCCAAGCTGGCTGCAAACTCATGATCCTACTGCCTCAGCCTTGTTCCCTGATAGCTGGGATTAAAGGACTGTGCCACCCTGCCCAGCTCTTGCTTTTACATTTTAAATAAGAAAAAATTGAAACCAAATAAGGCAAATTGATATTCCTTATACCAATACTTGGTACTGGCCACTGAGGGATAAAAGCCAAGTCTCAAAAAAGACATTTCACAAGGAAAGTCACCAACTAGTGCCCTGAATTAAATTTAGACTTCTGTTCAATCATACTTGGATGGTTTGTAGTCATGATGTAAGTTCTATTTTCTTCAGAAAGACCCTTTCCATTCTCTATAAGGACCTCTAGAAAAGCAACGCCATCCTACCTTACTTTCCCACTTGACCAAAATCTTAACTCCGCTTTAATCACACTTCCCATCCTGCCTTCCGCATTTCCCTTTTATAGACTCACTAATTCCCTATTCAGGAGACTTCAGGATACTGAGGCTCCTCAGTTCCAGTGAAGCAGGAAGTGAGAAAGTCTTACTCACCACCCCCTTACTGACTTCTAGGCACCTCAATAAGCATCCCTTAAACCAACGTGACTGTTGCCGGGTGTGGTGGCGCATGCCTGCAATCCCAGCACTTGGGAGGCTGAAGCAGGAGGATCGTTGCAAGTTAAAGACCAGCCTGGGCTACAAAGTGAGCTCACGCCAGCCTGAACTGCACAACGAGACCCTGTCTCAAAAAGACAAAAAAAAAAAAAAAAAAAAAAAACCGACGTGACTGTTAGTAAACCTGGTCCTCCCAAGTGCCTCTTTCCTATCACCATTCAGATTGCATTAGACTTCGCAGAGCTCAGTCGCCTTGGCACCTATCTCTTCCCCACTCTAGGTCCCTTTCAGAATTTTATATTTAACCCAAATAATTACCCTGGCATATGTCAAAAGTAGCACTGTTAAACCTCCATGAACAGCTCAGGCAGAAAGTACCAAGAACAGTTTCAATTAACCTCACATTTTACATTCATTTCTATCTCCTGAATTTTCCTTGGCATCACAAAAAAAAAGAAAGAAAGGGCTTCTAATTCCAAAGAAAAGCACACACACACACTGTCAACAAAATGCTTTTAGGGCTGGGGATTTAGCTCAGCGGCACAGCGCCTGCCTGGCAAGCGTGAGGTCGTGAGTTCGATTCCCAGTGGTGGGGGGGGGGGCGACGGGGAATGCTCTGAAAGAAGGAGGAATAACTCTCCTTCACAGAACCTACCCTCAAAAAACTTATTGTCTAGTAGGGGAGTTCTGTTATAAATATTTATATACAGCCGGGTGTGGTGAAACACGCCTGTATATCAGCACTTGGGAGGCTGAGGCAGGACGATCGTTTCGAGTTCAAGGCTAGCATGGACTACAAAGTGACTCAAGGCCAGCCTGAACTGTATAGTGAGACTCTGTCTCAAAAACACAAAAAACAAATATTTATATACAAAAATGACACACATCACCAGGTGTGGTGGCACACACCTGTAATCCCAGCACTTGAGAGGCTGAAGCAAAAGGATCACTGTAAGTAAGTTCAAGACCAGCCTGGGATACATAGTGTGTTCAAGGCCGGCTTATACTATGTAGTGTGACCCTGTATCCAAAAAAAAAAAAAATGGCCGTGGTGGCACATGCCTGTAATCCCAGCACTTGGGAGGCTGAGGCAGGAGGATCATTTCGAGTTTGAGACCAGCCTGGGCTACAAAGCCAGCTCAAGGCCAGCCTGAACTGCATAGTAAGACTGTCTCAAAAAGAAAAAATAGCACATTAGCATAAATTTGCATATTGTGTACTAGACACAGCTTTAAGATCACTAATATTGCATTTATTAACTAAATTATTCCCTAAAATTGGTCTCTTATACTAGGCATGACGACACATACCTGTAATCCCAGTGCTCAGGAGGCTGAGGCAGGAGGACTGCCAAGAGTTCTAGGCCAGCCTGGGCTACATAGCAAGAGCTTGTATATCAAAACCAAAATAAATAAATAAATTCCCCTACTATTCAGATGTGGCACAGAGAGGTTTAAGTAATGTGTCTTAGGACACATGATTAGTGAGTGGACAAACTGGATCAGAAACTCAGACAGTGGTCAGATTATAAGGGGCCTTACACCTTTAGTGCAGGCTCTTTACCCTATTTGGCTAGTGGTTTCCAACTAGAAATATATAACCTACCAGACCCCTCAGGGTGGTGAAGGTATCACTGTTGAGGATGACTGCCTCTTTCACCACTGGGAGGGCTGAGCCAGGCACTATGGTACATATAGGTTCCAGCTACTGGAAAGGCTGAAGTAGGAAGATCACTGGAGTCCAGGAGTTTGAGGTCATCCTCGACAGCATAGCAAGACTTCATCCCCAAAATTAAATAATTAAGAAAAATTAACTATTGGGAGAATTTCTATCTTCTAGGTAGTCTGTGATGGCAAACCTTTTAGAGCTTTCAACGGACACAAACAGCCCACTGCAGCACCTATACCATACACAGTTTCACCACCACTTCTCTGGGTGCTGGGGTAAAAAAAACAAAAATAGGGAACTGCCGTAACATAGGTGATGAAGAGTTACCGGGCTCATGAGCAGACAACTCCAGAAATACACGAGGAAGACAATGTAGTTGAGCCCACTCTCACTTACTCACCCAGACAACTAAGCTCCACATCCCACTATACCCCTCACCATTCGGTTTCTAATGTCTGCATATGCTTCATGGGTAAATTCCAGTTCTCTGCTAAGGAATCTCATACTCCCATGCTTTCGACATATGATCAATTTTGTGTGTTCTTTTTCTGTTTAAAATGTTCTTGCTACAAATTTCAATGCTTCTTGGCAGAATAACTAATGCTGTTTAACACACCACTCAGAAGAACCAGTCTCTGCTGCTGGTATGCAAGGGCATTTCCCTCCTATTTGCATTTCTCTTTGGGGAGGGTGCAGCTACCGGGGACAGAACCCAGGGCTACAGCACCTGATCTTTTTCTATTTTTTAATTTTGAGACAAGGTCTTGCCAAGTTGCTGTTACACAGGCTGGGCTCAAACTTGCAATCTTCCTGCCTCAGTCTCCCAGAATGCTGAGATTACAGGAGTATGCCCACACACCCAGCCCACATTTGTATCTCTCACGTAGGTTAGGAGAAGAAACTGAGAATTCTTGAAGCACAAATTTTACCTGTTTTTCTTCTTTTTTTCCTTTCAAACAACTAATCTGGTCTATATCAGTAGGAAGTTTGCCTATGTTGAATCATAGGCAAAAAAAAAAAAAAATTCATTTCTTACTTCACAAATGAGGAAAATACAGCTTAGAAAGGGAAAACAAATTGCTCTGGGTAACCCAACCAATAGCACAGAACAGCAACTTGAATCCTGGTTTTCTGCCTCCAAAACCAGTGAGAAAGACACTAGTGATAAACAGGATGCCTTCAGGTCATATGCGACAAAACATGGAAGGTATGCAAGTGACTCAAGTTTGAGGAACAATGTACTACATCTATCTCCTTCTAATTGAAGGACTAAATAACTGTGCGTAGGGCATTAAGCAATGATCTCTTCCTTTCTCCTTCTCCCTACTTCCCAAGAGGGCTGGGTGAAAACCACAGAACCAAGATTGTGCTAAACTGAGTTACAACACCCCAGGTCCCTTTCTGATTCTTATACTCCATTCTTCTTGTCTCACCGTACTGGCTAGGACCTCCAGGACAATACTCAACTTAAAAAGCCACAGCTGAAATAAACTTATCTAATTCTATAATGCTTCTAAAAGTTCACTTTTTTTTTTTGGAGACAAGGTCTCACTATGTAGTTCAGGCTGGTTTTGAACTCACAACAATCCTGCCTCAGCCTCCTGAGTGCTAGGATTAAAGGCCGACAGGCGTGCATGAGCACGCCCGACTAAATGTTCACCCAAGTATCCTGTTTTTTAGATTACTAGTAGGTATCTTTTTTTTTTTTTTTTTTTGGAGTGTATGGAAACCTTTTTATTCCTAGACATGATCTCACAATGTATCCCAGGCTGGCCTCAGACTTGCAATCGACCCGGTTCACTCTCCTCCGTGCTGGGGTTCCAAACACCACGCTGCCCAACTCCAAAAAGCTGGTTTTTTTCCATTAAATTTAAACTGATCTTTGACCGACCCTTCTCCAAGCCGTGTTCCACTTCCCTCCGTTCTCTTTCTCTCATTCTAGTGTATCTTAAAGTACTACTTCTGTCACCCAAATTAACAGACTCTGATATCCTGAGAGTTCTACACCCTCCTGCTATTTCAATTTCCTGGACCAAAACGTTTCTAAAACTGAAAATTGAAAGGAAATCCTAAAACGTTGTTCTGATCACACGCCAATGATTTGTTCTCTCCATCTCTTACACATACTCTTCCACTCTTTTTTTTTTTTTTTTTTGGTTTTTCTCTGGTACCGGGAATCGAACTCACGAGCTTGCGCTTGCCAGGCAGGCGCTGTGCCGCTGAGCTAAATCCCCAGCCCTACTCTTCCATTCTTTAAAATAAAAACACAAGCTAAAAAAAAGATTCTGGAAAAAAAAAAAAATTCTGCTAACTTAGCACGTTACCTAGCTCTAAACAAGCTAGGTTTCTTAAGTGGCTTGGGAGAAACTCCAAGATTTTAAAGTTTTGAGAAAAAGCAACTGGGATCCAGACGTTTATACTTTTACTCTCTCCTTTGCTAAACTGAAAAATACCAAAGAAAGAAGGAAAAGGGACGTGCATAATATTTATAAGCAAATTAGGTATTTCCAGGATATCAAAGGTAAAGGGGTGGGGAGGCAACCCAATCGAGTTACGAAAGCTCTCGATGATTTTTCTTTCAAGACAAAAGGGCACACTTCTTCCCGAGACGGCAACGCGAGGGGAGCAGCCAAAAACGTTGCATCATATGAAACGCTCCGCGCTGGAGAAACGAGAAAACCAGACGGTGGCGAAACACCTAAGACAGGAAAACCCTCGCCGGGAGTGAACGTCGGGCTCCTCCGACCCCCAGGAGCGGCTGGCCGCCCTTTTGTACTTTTTAAAGACTGCACCGAAAACTGAAAGTTTCGGTTTCAGAGCAGCGGGGCTCGGGGATCCTTCCAGGAGCGTCCGAAGAGGCTGGACGCCTCCTCCGGGCGGGCTGCGCCGGGGCTGCGGGCGGGCGCACGCGGGG
>NW_004955452.1:4464068-4480057 GCF_000276665.1 Chinchilla lanigera | reverse complement strand
CACCTTGACGAAGAGCTCGATGAGGGGGTCTTTGTCCTCCTCCTTCAGCCCGTTCAGTGGCATCGACAGCGCCATGGCCGGCTCGGCTGGGCTCCGTGGACAGCGGCGCGACCGCTACTTCTGCTCCGGGGCTGCTCCGGCTGCCGGCTCCCGCCGCGCTGCGCTCGCTGGACAGTCCCGACAGTCCTGGCCGCGGCCGCGACTCCTCAGCTCCGCTCCACGCCCCGCGCGCGACTCTGAGGCGGCTGCAGCCCGTGCAGCTTCAAGCTGCGGGGCGGGGCCCGGGGCGGGGCTTCGGCTGGGGGCGGGGCCGAGGCGGGCGCCTCGGGACTCTCCGGAGGAAACTGCCGCGCTGGCCCAAGGGGGCGGGGCTTAGGGCGAGGGCGGAGGGGCCCCTCGGAAGACTCAAGAGCCCCCCGTGGGGCGTGGCTTAGCCTCAGGGGTGTGGCCTTTGATGGGCGTCACCAAGCTCAAACGCCTTCAACCCACCCTCCGGAGGGGGCGGAGGGAAATTCCCCGTTCCTCGGGGTCCGGCGCCTGACACCGCCTCCCTCCGCCGCGCCGGCGCGTCCTCCGCAGCTGCTGCTGGTAGGGTGCCAGGTGACCTCATGCCTCGACCAGCCTGGGAAGGCGGGGAGGCGCCTCCTGCCCTCTCCCCCGCTGCAGCCTCAGGACTCATCGCCCTTTCCCGCAGTAGCCGCCTCCCCAATGCCCTCTGTTAGGCGGGGCTGCCTTTTCCAGAAAAACTTTTCCGAAAGTGTTCATCTGCTCCTTTGAAATACGTTCCTTTTTTTCTTCTTCCTCTGACTTCGTTTTCCCTCTCTTGGCTCAGACACTTCTACGGTGGCAGTTACCATATTCGCAAATATTTCTGAGGCCCTACTTTGTGTTCCAGGCTCTGAGCTAGGTCCTGGGCAATCAGCAATGGGCCAGGCTCCCTCTCCGGCCCCCAGAGCTTAAGTCTGGAACTGACGACGCCCCATTGCCTGAAGCCTGCTCGGAACCCCCTGCGCTGGGTGTTTTCCTTTCTGGACAGATTCTTTCCCCCTTCACCTAGCAAATAAGTGTGCATCGCAGTCGAAGAAGGTGGCTGCACACCGACTTGCTCTAACAGATTCTCCGGGGAAGAGAAAAATTCCCGTTTTACCTGCACCCGGGCGGTCCTGAAGGATGTGGGCCTCAAAACGGAAAAAGTTGCTCAGAATCTTATAGGCCTTGAGGGCAGGTGTGGGAATAGTTTGAACCAGGCGGGTGGTAGGCATCTGGGCCTCCTTGGTTGCTGTTGATGCCTGGGGCAGATGTCACCTTTGGAAACTTATTTGTGCCCTCAGCTGACCTTCTCTCTAACACCTGACTTGCAGAAAAATGAAAGCAGAAGGAAAAGAAAAATAAGAATTTCAAAGGAGATGACCTTGTTTGCCAGTTTGATTGATTTCTGAGTTGCGGAAGGGCGGAGAAGGGACTGGGGGCAATCTCCCAGTCACTAATGCATAGCACGCGTCAGAGTGTTTGAATCAGGATTTCTTTTTTTTTTTTTTTTTTTTTTGAGACAGGGTCTTGCTATGTAATCCAGGCTGGCCTTGAACTCACTATGTAGCCCAGGCTGGTCTCAAATTTGCTGCGATCCTCCTGCCTCAGCCTCCCAAGTGCTGGGGTTACAGCCCTGCGTCACCATGTCCAGTGTCAAGATTTGAAACGATTGAATGAGTGCAGGAAAATACAGTGAAACCTGCAAGCCCCCTGCCCCAAGCAAGTTGTTCACAGTTTCTTACAGGAAGTCTGTTAAAGGACCAGTGTACCACAGAGATTAGAAATACATGCTCTGGAGCCAGGTGTGTTTGTGCATGAGTGTCATCTCAGCACTCTGAGGCTGAGGTAGGAGGATCACCGGTTTGATCCCAAGTTGGGCAGTTTAGCAGTTTAACAACTTAGCCAGATCCTGTCTCAAATTTAAAAATAAAAAAGGGATGGAGCTGTAGGTCAGTACAAAGACCCTGGATTAAGTCTCCAGTACTGAAAGAAAGAAAAGAAAAAAAAAAAAAACCTCTGGAGCCAGATTGTTTAAATTCACATCGTTGTTTTGTTTTTGTTTGTCACAGTGAAGTGGAAGTACAGTTACTTTTCAATAAACTTTTTTTTTTTGTCTTTTTGAGACAGGGTCTCGCTATGCAGTTCAGGCTGGCCTTGAGCTCACTTTGTAGGCCAGGCTGGTCTCAAACTTGCAGCAGTCCTCCTGCCTCAGCCTCCCAAGTGTTGGGATTACAGGCGTGCCTGGCAATAAATTTTATTTTATATAGAAAAATTAAAATTAGATTCACAGCTTGACAACAACACAATGTCCTTGAAGACTTCAGCCTGCCTTTCATTATCCAGAAGGGGTCTAGGTAGGTGCAGGTCCTTGCTATCTTGTATGTGCTGTGCAGTCAGTGATGGCCACTATCTGCCCTGGCCTTTGGCTGTCCCCGTCCACCCCTGCAAGCTAGCATGGCATCATATCCAGTTCCCTCTGTGACCAGCTTTTTGTTGAAAAGGAATAAACACCAGGGCCAGGAGTCCACCGCTGAGGTCAAGACAAACAAAAACAGAGGTGAGTGGCTGGACTCTGAACTGAACTGTTTGTTTTTCACAGAATCATGAACTAAAGTTCTCTTGCAGCCTCCCTCCTCTGCCTTGCCTTAAAAGGAACTAAAATGGTGATTCCAAGCTGAAACCAACCCAAGGATCCCACAGAACCTCAAAGAAGACCCAGCCTGGCCTGAGGCAGGGCTTTCTGTTCTCCCAGATGTGCATGCGGGCTGTGGGATGCAGCTGGGGTCACTGAGTGTCCCGCAGGCTGTCCGCACCAGGACGTGGAGATAACTTGGACCTCCAAGGAGCAGCAGAACGGGATTCCTTAGGCTTCCTTGACTAAACACAGCTCTTAGCTAGGAGGAAGCCGGTGGCCCGCTCCTCCACAGAGTCTGAGGGAGGGTGACCTCCAGGACTCCCGCTGCCCACCAAGAAGCCCCGGCAGAAGCTCAGACCCTGAGCCTGTGCTTGGAAGCCTGGTCACAGTCGGACCTCAGGTTCCAATTTCTAGCCTATTGGCTGATATGGATGATAGAGGGACGGAGGTGAGGAGATGTTTATGCAGGGAGGCTCCACAGTACATTTCATTCAAGTCTCCTTCCCGCTGTGAAAAGCAAGCCTATTTTGCATCCTGTGACCATGTTTGTTTTTATAATCCACATAGAAAGTTTAAAGATGGGTGGAGATGTGTTCTTCTCCACACACCCCTCTGACCTCATCGCTACTGCTCTCCCCACTGCTCCCCACCCAACCACCTTCCTCCTTACTATTCCTGTTGCCTCAGGGCCTTTGCACTTCTTCAGATCCCTCCCTCCACCATCCTTCTTCCAGAATTTCCACAGCTCTCACTCTGTAGCCTCCTTCAGGTCTTTGCTGGACTATCACCTTCTCAGAGAACCCTCCCCAGATGCCACCCCAGGCAGCACTGCAAGCTGCTAGGTCTCACTCATCTTCCCCTTCATTTCTGTCCTCTGATACACATTTTACTTACTTGTCTGCTCCTTGTCTGTTGCAAATGCCCCCACAACACGTGAACATAAAGTCCTTTAGAGCAAACATTTTTGCTGGCTTTTGTTCACAGCTATATTCTTGGCTCATAGAACAGCTCATCAATAAAACTTATGGAACAAGAACCAGACATAGTGGCCCATGCCTGTAATCCCAGCACTCGGAAGGCTGAGACAGGAGAATCGCTGCAAGTTAGAGGCCAGCCTATGCTACAGAGTGAATTGAAGGCCAGCCTGAACCACATAGCGGGATCTCGTCTAAAAAAAAAACCAAAATAAAAACAAAAACAACAAGCCCAGCATGTACGGTGGCTCATGCCTGTAATCCCAGCACTCTGGAGGCTGAGGCAGGAGGATCGTTGCGAGTTCGAGACCAGCCTGGCCTACAAAGTGAGCTCAAGTCCAGCCTGAACTGCACAATAAGACCCTGCCTCAAAAAAAAAAAGGAATAAATAAATAAATAAACAAGTCATAGCAGATGATTGGGGGACCTAAGCTTGTGGACTCTGGGGCCAAACTGCCTGAGTTCCAATCCTGCCTCTGTCATTTACCAGGTCAGGATGACTGTGCTTCAGTTTTGCACCTGTAAAGTGGGCCTAAAATGAGTGCCTACTTAACAGGGTCATCTGTCGATCAATCGATCGATCCCTCTGTGTCAGCGCTGGGATGTGCAAGTGCCCTGTCCTCTCCTCTGCCACTCACCGAGCTCTCGCTGCGTGGCAGACACCTAGCTCGGCACTTTTGTAGCCGATCCTGTTTGTTTGTCATGGTGTTTCACAAGCCTAGTTTTCCTTGTCCTCATTTTACAAATAAGGAAACTTAGGGGAGAGGAGAACTTACCACAACACATTCTGCTGGGAAGACGGCAGAGCTGGGACTCAAACCCCAGACTGTATTCCTCTTCATTACACTGTATACTAAGTGTAGGGGGAGGGGGAGGCAAACTCCTAAACATCCTTCAAGGCCCAACTCAAATATCTCCCTGCTCCAAGATGCTTCTTGCATACAGAGCCCCTGACAGAGCTGAAGGGTTGATCTGGAGTCTACACCACCCATCCGGGATCCCACTGTGGGCCTCCCTAGGGACCTGCCTGACTGCTGGCTTGGGGAAGGTCCTTAACCCTAATAAGCCTCCCTATCACTAGGACAGGGAATGTAATAGAAACTAAGTCATGCAGTCATTGAGAGGATTAACTGAGACCGTGCCTACAAAGCCTTTAATAATAAACACCACTTAATAAACACTTGTTAGCTGTTATTACCTCTTAGGTCAATGTCTGCTTTTTCTTGAGTATACTATGACATTCTTGGAGGGAAGGCACATCTTGTCTTGATGTAGCTCAATGATAGAGCACTCGCCTCACATGCACAAGGGCCTGGGTTCAGTTGCCAGGGCCCTCCCTGCACAAAGTTAAAAAATGATTTCTCATCTGCGCGATTTCCTTATATAAAATGATAACTATAATACCTCCCTCATAGGGTGGTTATAGAGATTGATGCAATTAACAGAGGTAAAACATATAACACATAGCAAGTACTCAATACATTTTTGTTTTTTGTTTTTTGGTACTGGGAATCGAACTCAGGACCTTGCGCTTGCCAGGCAGGCGCTTATGCCGCTGAGCTATATCCCTGGCCCCATTGTTGTTATTATTATTAATGCTATCCTACGCCTAACTTGGTGCCTGGCACCTAGTGGTGATTCAATCCAATCAGACTGAGAGAGTAAGTATCATAAATTTCAAGCATTGCCTTTTAACCTCCCACCTCCCAAGTTTTACACTGTCCTTTATTTCCCTGCTTCTAACAAATAATAGGTGCTCAATTAATTTTTTTGGGGGGGGTGCTTTTTGAGACAGGGCCTTACTATGCAGTTCAGGTCGCCTCAAACTTGAAATGATCCTCCTGCCTCAGCCTCCCAAGTGCTGGGAAGTACTCGGTGAATCTTTGCTGATGCCAATCAACCTGGCTATGGAAAATTTCAACTTGGCTTGCACTTCAACTGTGTCCCGACATGGGTCCTATAAAATCCCACAGATTGTGACTTAGCCATCAATTTGGCTGAGGCTTAACGTGAATGCGGTGTTTGCAGACACACCAGCCTTTCCAGCTGCCCTGTAGATCCAGGCTCCTCAGGAGGAAGCAAGTCACTGAACAAACACCGGAGCTGGTGACACACTTCAGTTCCGCTCTGCCAGGCTCGAGACAGAGCTCCAGTGGGTCCGAGGACACAGAGGCCCTTCCTGGCCACAAGCCCATGGACCTTCATTGTGTAGCATTTACAACAGGAACACAGCAGAGAACTGAGGCTCGAGGAAGTGAGAGTTTGCCAAGGGCCGCACAGCCAGTGAGTGGCAGAACCTAAATCAAATCTAAATCTCCTTGTCTTCATCACCATCGCTCGGAACCGTGGCCTCGTGGACTTCTTATGTGACTGCAAAGGAGGCTACAGAAAGGTTTTGGCACTTAAAAAAAAGCTGTTTTCAAATTTTTCTGCAGAACCCTCTCCCCAACTCCATCTCTTTCCTTCATGGTCCTGAGATCGGAATATTTTACGTAAATGCTTCCAGTTCAGGCCAGGAGTGGTGGCGCATGCCTGTAATCCCAGAATTTGGGAGGCTGAGGCGGGAGGATCATTGCAAGTTCGAGACCAGCCTGGGCTACAAAGTGAGCTCCAGGCCAGCCTGAACTGCATAGCGAGACCCTGTCTCAAAAAGATGGAAAAACAAAAAACAAAAGACCAACGCTCCCAGTTCCAGTCCCAACCCTGCACTTACTAGCTCAGGCAATTCACTCCATTTCAGTTTCCTTCTCCATCAGGTTGGGGAATAATGAGTCCTTCGGAAGCTCATGTGGTAGCAGGGAGGGAAGGTAGAGTCTGCACTGATGTGAGGACTTGTCCTTCACGTCAAAAAGAAGTTGCCAGCTGGGTGTAGCAGTGCACACGTGTGATTCTAGCACTCAGAAGGCTGAAGCAGGAGAATAACTGAATTTGAGGCCAGCCTGGGCTATGTAGTGAGTTCAAAGCCAGCTTCAATTGCATGGTGAGACCCTGTCTCAAAAAATCAAAAACAAAACATCCACAGGCACAAAATCTCCTGGGACAGCTGTCTTCCCTTTAGTTCCAAAGGAAACCTAATACCAACAATAAGAAAATTCTTGAAAGCAACTGGATACAAAGTTAATGCTTTTTAACCAAGAGTGGTGGCTCATGCCTGTTATCCCAGCACTCAGGAGGCTGAGGCAGGAGGATTGCTGAGTTTGAGGCAAGCCTCAGCTACAAAGTGAGTTCAAGGCCAGCCTGAAGTACATAGCGAAATCCTGTCTCAAAAAAAACAAAGTTAATGCTTTTTTAAAAATCAGCAGCTGGGTGTGGTGGCACAGGCCTGTACTTGCAGCACTCGGGAGGCTGAGGCAGAAGGATCACCTCAAGTTGGAGGCCAAACTGGGCTACATAGTAAGTTCAAGGCCAGCCTGCACTACAAAGTGAGACCCTGTCTCAAAAACCCAAAACCAAAACAAAACACTGACGATTACTCACTAAATGAAGAGGTATAATCTATTCTCAGAAACTCAGAATATTGATGATGTTGGGTCTTTTTTAATTAATCTAAAAATGTGATGTAATACCTATCTACCACATTTTCGCCCTTACATATCATTTTGGTATAACTGTATATCAAATGTGCATTCTCTCTGGAGGGAGATGAAACAAACTGTCAAGGGTCCTTACTCCTGCCAGATGTGATCCCAGCACTCACTAGAGAGGCTGAGTCAGGAGGATTGCCACAAGTTCGAGGCTACCCTAAACTACATTGTGAGACCTGTCTCAAAAAAAAAAAAAGAGTGCTTACTCCCGAAAAGGGGAACTGAGTCACTGGGAGGAGGTGTGCGTTGGTTTACTTATATGCTATTTTGTTTTGTAACTTTTGTCCTGTGTGTAGGTATTATCTATCCAAAAATATATTTTAAAAAAGAAAAGGGGACCTCAGTGTGGTGGTGCCTGCCTGTAATCCCAGCACTCAAAAGGCTGAGGCAGGAAGACCCTTGTGAGATCAAGGCCAGCCTGGGCTTCACTGAGACCCAATCTCAAAAAAAACAGAGGGAGGGTGGTGCTGGAGGATGCAGCTCAGTGGTAGAGCCCTTTCCTCGCGGGCACCAAGTGCCGTGCTCCACCCCAGCACGAAAACACAAAAAGAGAAAAGACAGCTGAAGGAGCCTCTGACTGCAGTGAAGCCTAACCTTGCAGACAGTTGCCTTTCCAGTTCTGCGGTAGGGAGCGGTGTGGCCTCAGGCCCATTTCCTCCGGCCCGGTTTCCTTTCCTTCCTTGTCTCACAGTAGGATGAGAGCAGAAAAAGGACAAAAGCCATTTCTCCCCTCTTGTACCTGACTCCTTCCTACGGCCTCCAGCGGCTCCCAGCCCTGGCCTCACCAGCAGCTGGAAGATCCAGCTTGCGGGCCCAGTCTCTGTCTCCCCGTCTGTCTCTGTCTCCCTTGCTCTCCTCTCTCTTCCTCCTTAGCTCTCTTTACTGCTCTCATTTTCCCTGTCTCTTCCCCGCCCCCCCATGAGGACCATTTGGGTGCCCTGCAGACCTGCTCCCCTGGGAGAAGAAACCCTACCCCCAGCTCCTTTTTGCCCTGCTCGGCTGGAGAAGGTCTCATCTTGGGGAAGTTATAGGTTTCATTTTGTCACTTGGAAGCTGCTCCAGCCAGGAGGGGAACCCGAGTTGACTTGAAGCCAGGCCCTTAATTGGATTGGATTCCCACAGAGGCCATTAGCCTAGGCTGCAGCTTGGCAGAAAGGAAACACTTCCTCCCCAGCCCAGCCCCCACCCCCACACACCACAGCCCAAGTCTTGGACAGCCTGCTACCCAATAAGGCACGGTATTAAGTTTCCAATTATGATTACTCTCCCTTACATTACAAGAGCTTTTCACTGTCTCTAGATACTGGCAAATATGGTAAGCACTGTGAGTAGTCTTATTTGATCTCATTATTCACTCTTGCCACAAGTTTTTAGTGAAGATCTACTGTGTGCTAGGCACTGTTCCAGGCTCCAACCAGATAGTATCTTGGCTTTTGTAAGCATTGCAGTCTATTTGAGAAGACATACAATAAACACCCAGGCCAGCATGTCAAAGTCAGGAGGCAATAAGAGCTATGAAAAATAAAACAGAGTGCTGGGTATGGGCTCACACCTGTGATCCTAGCACTGGGAGGCTGAGGCAGGAGGATCATCATGAGTTTGAGGCCAGCCTGGGCTATATAGTGAGTTCAAAGCCAGTCTGAACTACATGGCAAGACCCTGTCCCCCTCCCCCCAAAAAAAACCCAAAAGAATAAGGCAGAGTAAGGAGATGGAAAGGGACTTGGGGGCAGGGAGTAGAAACATTTTTTCTGATAAGATGACATTTGAGTAAAGATCTGTAGAAGGTAAGGATGATATCCAGATAAACAGTGCTCTGGGCAAAGGTAATAAATAGCAAGTTCAAAGGCACTGAGGCAGGAATTTCTTGGTGTTCTGAAGGAAGATTCCAGATGCTAGAGAGAGATCTAGGTCTGAAGAGTCTAGAGACCATCTGCTCAGACCTCCTGCCAATTCAGGGGCTCTTGTCCTCCCACTCTGCCTAGTGAACACTGAAGAGGAGTAGAAGGTTAGAAAAACCTATTTATGTGGATCTCAGCCCTGGATGAATAAATCACCCCATGGCCAGAAGAAAAAGAAATGACATTTAGGGAGATATCCATGATCATATTATCCAATAAGGCAAAAAAAATTTTTTTTATTTATTATATTTTTCTTTTTGAGATAGGGTCCTGCTATGCAGTTCAGGCTGGCCTTGAGCTCACAGCTATCCTCCTGCCTCAGCCTCCCAAGTGCTGGGATTACAGGCATGCACCACCATGCCCGGCCAAAAAAGATTTAAAATTACTGCTATAATTTGAGTATCTCTACCAAAACACATGATGAAACTTAATCCGTAGGGTTGAGGATGTGGCTCAGGAGTAGAGGATTTGTCGAGCATGCTTGAGGCCAGGGGTTAAGTCCTCAGCATTAGAAAACAAAAAGTTTGTAATCCCCATTGTGAAGTATTAGAAGGTGGGGCTGGGCAGAAGCGGTAAGAGGCAATTAGGCACGAGGACTCTGCCCTCAGGAATAGATTAATCCACTGGTGGATTAACGTGTTAGTCGTCTGGGGAGTGGATCTGTTATGAAGGCCAGTGTGGCTCTCTGTCTTGAGTGTGTATTCCTCTCCTCCTGTGAGGCCCTGTGTCACCTTGGGACTCCGCAGAGTCCTCACCAGGAAGAAGACATTCACCAGTAATAGCCCTTCAACCTTGGACTTGCCAGTCTCCAGAACTCTGAGCTAAATAAACTACTAGTGGCATTAAAAAGAGCCAAATACTTTGCTTGGCTCAATAGGAAAGAAACCCGAGGGCATCTCAGGAATTGGTCAAACCTTGACCACAGCAGGCGCAGGGAAATAAAGGTATAAACTCCTTTGAAAAACTTTGCTTTGAAAAGAGAGTCCCAGGATACCTTGTGTTATGCTTTGTGTTCAGATGTCCCCCCAAAGCCTCGTGCAGTCATACATGGGGCTTTTTCAGAGGTGCCTGGATCTAGAGTGTGTGATGCTGGGATTGATTCATGGTGTAATGTTAGGCTCAAGGGTACTAGGATTAAAGGCAACTGCTACCACCCTACATAGCCTGGATGAGGTAAGAATGAGCTGTGTCTGCCCCTTGCTTCCTTTGCTACTTACTGCCTGCCTTGAACTGTCTCTCCCCTGCGATGCCACCCTGCCTCCCTAGCTGATTATGGACTGAAACCTCTCTAAACTGAGCTAAATAAACCTTTCCCCCCCTAACCTTGAGCATCAAGTATTTTGTTTTAGCAACAAGAAAAGTAACTAAGACACCCTGCTTCCCTACTGACAGAAGTTGTTTCCCTAGGGTTCATCTCACAATCAGTTAATCTGATGGATTAATGATGTACTAATCCATTGAATGGCCTATTAACAGCTAGGGCTCTATTGGAGGAAGTGGGGCACTGGGGCTGAGTCTTTGAAGGATATATCTTCTCCCTGCCCCTTCCTCCCTTCCTATCTCTCTCTCTATCTCCCTCTTTCTCTGCTTCCTGGCTTCATGTTCATTATGAAGTGAACAGCTTCCCACTGCCATGCTGTTCTGCCATGAGGTTTCTGTCTTACCACAGGTCTAAAAGCATCAGAGCCAGCTGACCACAGACGGAACCCTCTGAAACCGGGAGCCAAAGTAAACCTTTCCTCATTTAAACTCTTTATTCTCAGGTATTTGGTCATAGCAACACAAAGCTGACTAACATACCCGCCATGCATAAGACCCTGAGTTGATTCCCCAGTACTGAAAAAAAAAAAATTATCTGGTGTCAGGTATTCAGTTATGGCAACAGATCATGAACTAAGACAAGTTACCAATCCTTAGGAGACAGGAGCAATGTTTGTTGGCGGTGTACGATGTTACAACACCTACACTGATTTCCATATTTGAGAAGCCCATGATCCAGGAGAGATAGGTGACTAGTTTAAGATTACACAGATAGGGACTTAAACTCAGGCCTAGTTCTTGCTTATTTCTCCTCCAAACCATAAGCTCCATGAGACCAGGCCCACATTTATCTCCACCTCCTCGTGGCCACCATGTAGCATACCACCTGCTCTGAAGTTAGTGCTTAAAAATGTTGACAAAGATGGGAGGGTAGCTCAGTGGTAGGACACTTGTACAGCATGCACCAAGCCCTGGATTCTACCCTCAGGATCACTAAAAAAAAAAGGTTGACTAAATGATTAACAATCTCTATCTACAAAGCCTGCTATGATTCTAATATACCACATTGCTTTCCTACCAAAATATGGTATACCCAGTCACTGGAATATTCTGTAGCTGTTTAAAATTATAATTCCCTCAAGTAAAACATGATTCATTTATATACTAGAATAATACACAGTCATCAAAAATGATGTTGAAGTTGCTGAGGATGGAGCTGCTGGCCGGGATAGGGACTGTCAGAGTTGGCCACCAAGGCCATGACATTCCGTATCTGGTAACTTCAACTCAGGGCCCGCCACTGCTCCATGGGCCTCCACTGGCCTCCATCCAATCAACCCCAGATCCAACTTCCCAGAGTAAAATATCAGCCTGGAGGCTCAGTTATCATCATTATCATCATCATCATCATCATCATCATCAGTGTTACTATTATTAGTGCCTTCACTATTATTAGAGGAGTAACTGAGCACTGATTAGGTGCCTACTGCATGCATTGCATATACCATCTCATTTAATAACTATGCCAAAGTTGAGGATCATTATTGCCTTCATATTGCAGAAGAGGAAGCCAGACTTAGAGGGATTAAATCACTTGTCGTCAGAGTGAAGTAGCCAGGAAGTAAGCAGCAGGGATGGGATTTGAATCCAAGTCAATTCTGACTCCAGATGGTGCCCTATGCTGCCCCCCATGCCCACCCTAGCCATCATGTGGGCGGTACTGTGTGTGCAGCAGTCTCCCCCATGGCTGCCCTACCATTTGGCCTGAGCTCAGAATAGGGGTGTGACATTCAACCTAGAGAAGCAGCTTCCACCCCAGAGCTGGGGCCCTGGCTCTGAGGAGGCGACCATTCCCTGCTGCCTGTGGACACAGGGACAGCCAGCTATTGCCCCAGGAGAATCCCAGGGGTGTCCATTCCTCAGCTGCTTCCCTGCAACATCTGAGCAAAATAATCCAATCCTTTTAAGTCATAAAATTTGTTGTAAGGAAGGACATTTCTTCTCCATCCTTGGAAGCTCACGGTTCATTTACTTGGTACTTGGAGGCCTGAACAGTGGGTCCTTTGAATCACAGCTAGGTAGCAGAGGGGGCGTGGAGCTATTTGAAATTCAACAGGCAAATGTATTTTTTCAAACCTGACAAGTACCCTTCACGCTTCAAAAGAATGCATGAGCTCCCCCGCTCAGCGCTCCACAGCCAGCAGAGACGCAGAGAGCCAGCGGAGCACAGGAGCCTGGAAGAGCAGCGGCCTGAGGTTTTCCCAGCTGCATCCCACATCCCCAGCTGTCCGCCTTGCTCCCTCCCTTGCTGTTGTGTGATGCTTGGTGGCTCTGGTTCCTTGTCTCCTGTGTGAAACAGACGCTAACCTCCTTATGCAGAGCCAGGCTTCCTATCGCAAGGGCTGTACGGTATTTGGACCAGGACTGCCTGTCTTTGTGCAGAACACCGTGTTCCACAGCACCATGCCCTGCTGGGGCTGACGGCGCAGGGGAACAGCCTGTGGCAGAGGAAAATGGTCTGTCTGAGCGAAACATAGTCACTGCCAGAGGCCTGAGGGTGGAACCCAGCACTTTATCTGCTTTTCTGTCTGATATGCCTCTTGCTTTCATTTTGTTTTGTTTTTTGCTTGTTGCAGGGCCTGATGCAAGCCAAGCAAGTGCTCTACCACTGAGCTATACCCTGAACTCTGCTTATTTATTTATTTATTTATTTATTTGTCTTGTCTTTTTGAGACAGGGTCTCACTATGCAGTTCAGGCTGGCCTTGAGCTCACTTTGTAGCCCAGGCTGGTCTCGAACTCACAACGATTCTCCTGCCTCAGCCTCCCGATTGCTGGGATTACAGTGCCTCTTAATGTTTAGGCAAGGCTCCAGGAATCTTTTCATCCCCTGAAGCTGATGCTGGGTCCACCCCATCACTGGAGGGACCAGAGTTCCTGGGGTGACCCAGTAAGGCTCCAGGCTGGGAGCGGTATGTCCAAGCCCCACGCCCTGTCTCTTGCTGACCTTGGTGGCCTCTCATACCATATTCCTGGTAGAGCATGCTAAGAAAGGCCCCATCCCAGTGTCCACAGGGGGTGAGGATGACAAGGACAAAGAAGGTGAAAGGGGACAGAGCACCAATTCCTGCTGATCAGAAACAAACACTGCAAGAATCAGCAGGAACAGGATATTTACATGACCTGTAAGTGTCCCCACGGACTCTCCTTCTTGGCAAGGAGAAAACTGTAATTTACACAATGGAAAAGCCAGGCCTTCTCTAACCAGGTGATCAAAATTAACATTACCCTCTCCACGCAGACAGACTTCAGACACTTCTGGAGGCAATGCCCAAGAAGCACACAATACCATTTTTGTAAGAGTGTAGCTGAGAGTGCACAGCCGCACCTGATCCTGAGGGGACATCAGACACACCCACAGCAAGGAACAGTCCCTAGAATAACTGCTCTGTATTCTTCTAAAGTTCAGTGTCACGAAAGGCAGGGTTGTTGTTCCAGATTAAAGGAGAGAAAAGAGACATGACAACTAGATGCTGTATGTGATCTCAGGCCAAAACCTGCACTAGAGGGGAAAGAAGGAATTAAATTTGCTGCTGGGCATGGTGGCGCATGCTTGTAATCCCAGCACTTGGGAGGCTGAGGCAGGAGAATCGCTGTGTGTTCAAGCCCAGCCTGCACTACATAGTGAGTCCAGGCCTGCCTCAACTACACAGCAAGACACTGTCTCCAAAAAATAAAAACAAAAAGGGTTAGTGTTTACAATCTTTTCTCTTTTTTTAATTTATTTTTTGTTTATTTTTTTTGCAATCTTTGCTCAAGTGGCTCAGAAAAAAGCAAATAATTCTATATGTGTATGTATACCTACTTACATATCTGTCTTTATCTGCACAGTTTTCTATGTCTGGAGACAACAAAGTAGCACAATAGAAAAACTGGTGTATCCAGGTAGAGCATCTTTAAGAGTTTTCGTGTTCTTGCCAGTTTAACAAGGACACAAACAGAACGCCTGGGTGTGTTCAAGCTATTTCAAGTTGAAATAAGCACTGTAGAGGTTCCGAGGCAGAGAAAAGCTGAAATCCCAACTGAAGTCCAGGGAGCTGCATCTCCAGCCCATCTAAGTGAGGGGGCGGAACTCACTCTAGGATTTCTCTCTTTTTAAGGACTTGTTTGTGGTTTGGCTGGCTTTCCTTTTGCATTTAACAGCCACGGAAGCTCCAGC
The DNA here is from genome assembly GCF_000276665.1 of Chinchilla lanigera. Lineage (NCBI taxonomy): Eukaryota > Metazoa > Chordata > Mammalia > Rodentia > Chinchillidae > Chinchilla > Chinchilla lanigera. Next base: position 4,465,456 of record NW_004955452.1, on the reverse strand, counting down.
CCTCCCCACTCAGCCTCTCTGACCCAGAGCTGAAACACGAGGCTCTGGGTGCCCACCACTGCCTCTTTCCAAAGGGCAGGGGCTTCAGAAGTGGAGAACAGAGGAGGGAAAGCGCAGCTCCACCCTTTCCAAGTCCTGAATCCTGGACAGTCCTGCCCTCACCAGGACTGGGCCACCAGAGTCTGCAGGCTGCCTCTGCTGCTCGCTGCCTGCCAGGGACGTCTGAAGACACCTGTCCAGCATTCTCCCTGAATGTGTAGTATCAGTGACTGAGGTTTTATGCACCAAGCAATGCATATAGTGGTTATGGACCCCAACTCTAAATTCAGGCTGCTGGCCAGGTCCCGCCCCAGACACCTCAAGCAGCGCTTCACCTTCAGGAGCCTCAGTTTCCCCCTCCGGAAGTAGGGACAGCACACTACCTCAGCATTATTTGAAACTACAGGATGGGATGCGCCCCAGAAAGAGCTGGCATGTGCTAAATTCTCAACAAAGGCTCGCTGTTGTTAACGTTAACCACAGCCCCCGCCCTGTCCAAGTTTGCCAGCTGATCAAGAAAACCGCAAATTTGAAAAGCTGAGTTTCAAGCACGAGGTTGTGAGTTCGATTCCTGGTACCGGAAAAAAAAACAAAAACAAAAACAAAAAAGCTGAGTTTGGTGTGGGGGTGCACATCTGTAATCCCAGCACTCAGGAAGCTAAGCAGGAGGATCCCTACAAGTTCAAGGCCATCCTGGGCTATGTAGTGAGGCCCTCTCTCAAAAAACCCAAAAATTATAATAAAATAAAATGAAGAAGAAAAGCCAGATGACTGCAGGACTGGGGGAAATACGCAGAGTTCCCAGGGCCGGGTAAGTCACAGCCAGGGCATCCTTTTAAGGCGGAAGTGGGAGTCAGGGAAGGTTTGTCAGAGGCAGGATGTTTAACAAGGACACAGACAGAATGCCTGGATGTGCCAGGCACTATTCCAGGCCCTGTGAACACCAAAATGAGTAAAATATTCTCAGTCCTCACCGAATTCCCATTGTAGTGGGACGTCCAGACATATCACAAACACGTTAACTAGTGTTAAGTGCTAAAATGAAGAAGTGTCCAGGGGGAGGGGATAGAAAATGTACCCACTGGGAACAGGCCTGCCAGCAGCCCCCTGCCTCTGCATCTGGGTTTTGATCTTGACTCACTGTGATTTGAAGTGGACCCCAACTGCTCCTGTGCCACTGAAGGCTCCTACACGTGCGCCAGCGCCTACAGATGTCAAAACTGCAAATGCCCCTCCTACAAGAAGAGCTGCTAGCTGGGCGTGGTGGTGCACACCTGTAATCCCAGCACTCAGGAGGCTGAGGCAGGAGGATCGCTGCGAGTTTGAGACCAGCCTGGGCTACAGAGTGA
>NW_004955452.1:4439337-4463863 GCF_000276665.1 Chinchilla lanigera | reverse complement strand
AAAGAAAGAAAGAAAGAAAGAAAGAAAGAAAGAAAGAAAGAAAGAAAGAAAGAAAGAAATGTACCAATCTACGGGTGGGGTAGTCCAAGTACTAGACTCGGGCGACCATCAGGAGGATTAACGCATAGGCACTACTTAGCCACAGGTGTCTGACATGGACAAACCATAAGATATTTCACATACTTTGCAAACACCCCAAAAATGTTTGTTGACTTGAATCAATTGTTTTATTTGTTGAACAAGAATTTTTAAGGGCTGAGGGTATAGCTCAGAGGTAGAGAGTTTGCCTTGCATCTGTAAGACCGTGGGTGAGATCCACAGAACCTCAAACAAAAAATTGCCAAGAGCCTAATAATATGTACGGGCCCTGAATGCACATGGGATGCCATGACCTGACCAAACAGTTCAAGAAGCTCGTATGAGCCCCTGGGGTGGGGGAAGACGGGAGACAGGCGAGGCCATCTGTCATGTGGTGAGGACCCAGGGAGCCGACTGTGTTTACTGTGTGCCAGGTACTACGCTGATGATGTGTACCCGCATCACATCTGTATCAAGTCAAAATCTTTACAGTTCCCTGAGCTAAGCACTGTTTTACAGGTGAGGAAACTGAGGCACAGAGAGGCTAAGTAACTGGTTTAGAGTTACACAGCAAGTGTAAAAGAGGCATAGCTAGACCTCTGCCTAGGGAAACCTGAGGTATTATGAGAGTGAAGGACTGACCAGGAAGGGTTTCCCAGAGGAAGGCCCATCTTCTACGAGTGGAACTAGATAAGTAGATATTAGCAGGGCAGATGTGGGCTTCAGGCCAAGCAGGAAACAGTTCTTGCAGGGGCCCAAGGAGAGATAAGGAAGAGGACCCCTTTGAGTACACAGCCTGTGCCGCTCCAAGAAATGTGGCCATTGGGATTTTTTTGTCTGGTGCTAGAGAATTAGTCCAGGGGCTGGTACATGCCGGGCAGCTCTCTAACATCAAGCTGCTGCGGGCTGGGGATTTAGCTCAGCGGTACAGCACCTGCCTGGCAAGCGTGAGGTCGTGAGTTCGATTCCTGGTACCAGAAAAAAAAAAAAAAAACATCAAGCTGCATCCCCTGCCCCTGGCAGCTCATGAAAATGAAAGTATGCTTTAAAAAAATTTTTTTAAGGGCAGGGGAAATGTGGCTTTGCTCTGGCAGACAGGACAGTGGCCTGCTCTAGGAAGGGTGGGGAAGGAGGCCACTAACTTGCCCTCCCTGCTGGGGAGGGAGGCCAGGGAGACAGGAACGGGACTCTGTCCAGCTTTGGTCCCCCAGCTGCCAGGAGTCCACAGCCACTTGACTCCCAGGGCCAGCCAGCTTGGCTTAGCCTTTTAGATGGAGCCAGGGTGTCGCCAGGGGGTGTCCCTTAAAGAGGCAGGACAGTGAATGGGAGGGGGATCCCAGAGACTGACCCTGAAGATGACAAGAGGGGACCTGTAGGGATTCCAGGTTATGGTCTGGTTATTCTTCCTGACCTAGCAAAAGCTCTCTGGAAATACGTCGTGCAAGCAAATGGCAAGAGAAATTTTTTAAAAACTCCCCGAGGAGTGCCACTGAGCCCACAGCAGAAAGGCAGTCCCCTCACCCTGGGCCACACTGGGTGCCCTCCCCAGACCACCACAATGAAATCATTTTCCTGTGTTGCCTTCCAAAGACATTCTATGCATAAATGCATAGGTTTATGGAAATATATTCCATGGAAGAATTTTAATAATGAATTTTATTGTTCTCTCTTAGAGAGGAAAGTCCATTAAAAAGTAAAATGTGTTCATTACAGAGAATTCGGAGAGAAAAAAAAGTCAAAAAGCAAAACAAGCTAGGCTGTAAAGGCAATCACTGCTTACATTTTTCAACCAAGGAGTTCTGCTTTAATGAAAAAAAAATACAATCTTTTGGGGGTGGACAGGGCCTCAGTGTGTAGTCCAGGCTGGTTTTGAACTTGCTTGTGTATCCCAGGCTGGCCCTGAACTCATGGTGACCCTCCTGCTTCAGCCTCCCAAGTGCTGGGATTACAGGCATGAGCCACCACACTGGGCTATAATCTTTAAATGCCACGGTGGAAAGTAGCTTTGGGTTATGTTCTGAGATGCATCTGTCCCCTCCCAAAGGCATGATATTAGAAATAATGGAAATTATCATTAGTTCAAAATTTGAAGCCATGGAGAACACTAGGAAGGAAGCTGTCCTGCTCTTAGAGGGAGCACACCCTCTCCCCACCTCGGCCCCAGCTCCAAGGCCTAAGGAAAGGGCGAGGTTGTGGCAGTGGCCACCTCCCTACCCACCAAAAACAAAACTGGCTTCCCGCCTTTGTCTGCCAGTGTGGACCACAGCTGAGGCCACCACCAGCTGCAGTGACTCATTGAATGATGGCTGACCTGATGATGGGATTTCCCTCCTCCGTGCAAACACCTCCGCCATTGGGATGGGGGCTTGGCCAGGGCCGTAGAAGGCACGTTGAAAGCACTGGCTTTGCAGCCAGACAGTTTGGACTCTTAGCCCAGCTCTGCCCTTCTCAGCCTCGTGACCTTGGGTGAATTACTTAACCTCTGTGTCTCACTTTCCCCATCTGTACAATGGGCAGCAACAATACTTCCCCCAGAGACAGAGCTGTCTTGAGGCTTACGTGGCTGTGGAGCGCACACACATAGCGGGCCCTGGGTAGTGGTCGCTGTTGTCATTGTCCTCCCAGGAAGGAGAGGCAGAGGGGAGGAGTGAGCTCTGTTTGCTGAGGCCCAGTCCCCACACTCTCCCACCCTTGGCTTCTCTTCCCTGCAAAGCCTACAGCTCTGTGCTCATGCTGTACCCTCTGACCCTCTTCCCAGTGTCTCAGCTGGGGAAATCTTTCTCATATTTCAGGAATCAGAAGCGAAGACTCCAGGGATCCCCCCGCAAACACCTCCACCCTCAGTCCAAATAAACCACTTCCTCCTCTGGATCCACATCACCGGACACTGGACATCATGTTGTGCTGAAATTATTTATGTAACCCGGGGGTTCCTCCCACCCCAGTTTCCCAGCCAACAGAGGTCAGTAATCCTTTTAGGTTATATCCACAGCCCCCAGGCCTTCCCAAAAGAACCCTTCTGCTTCTGGGAAAGGTCACCCCTGTCTCAGTCTACGGGGCAGATCCAGAGGCATCTTACCCAATCAGCTCCTGGCATTATCCTGGTGCTGCTGTTGGTCTAGGGATGATCATATGACCCAGCTCACCCAATCAGACTGGAAGAAAGGTTTTGAGTGTTGGGCTTAAGGGACTGATCTTCTTATTTTTTGTTTTATTTTTTAAATTTTTAAATTTTTTTTCTTTTGTTTTTTTTTTGATACAGGGTCTCACTATACAATGCAGGCTGGCCTCAAACTCACAGTGATCTTCCTGCCTCAGCCTCCCAAGTGCTAGGATTACAGGTGTGCACCACCATGCCCTGCAGGGGAGTGGCCTTTTTTCCTTGTTGAAGAAGAGCCAGAACACCTGATCTCCCAGGTGTTGCTAGCAGCCATTTTGCCCACAAGAGGGTAGCTACCCTTGGGCTGAAGCTCATGCCGAGGGAGGCAGAGTAGGAGAAAGAAACTCCCTGGGTCCCCACACCTCACTGAACCACTGAGTCTGTTGACCCAAGGGCCAGGAATGCCCCAGGACTTGCTGTTGGAAAATAATCAACTCCCTTGATATTTAAGCAAGTTGAGTTGGGTGTTCACGTCCTCCCTGGTTCCGTTGCAAGAGCTCACATTTCACTTATTAAGCACTTACTACGCCCCAGACCCTGTTCTATAAGCTTTATATGTGTGCACTGATTTGGCTCTTACAACCGCCCTGTATGATAGCTGTGCTCTGAGGTGGGGCTCACAGCATGGTGTCCGGAGTGAGACCTCTTGGGTCTTCCCTTCTTTGCTTCTGACCATGCAGACCTGGCTGTTTAATAAACATCCCCATGCCTCTTGCCTTACCTGAAATCAGCACCTACTTCATAGGCTCATAGCGAGGACTAAAAAAGAATAACCTGCTAGGTGTGGTGGCACACACCTGCAATCCCAGCACCTGGGAGGCTGAGGCAGGAGGATCGTTGCAAGTTCAAGATCAGTCTGGGCTACAAAGTGAGCTCAAGGCCAGCCTGAACTACATAGCAAGACCCTGTCTCAAAAAGAAAAAAAAAAAAAAAAAAAAGAATAACCCACCTATGGCATTTATATTAGTGCCTAGCACAGAACAGGGGCTGAAAATACTAGTCTAGTTGCTGTTTCTGACACAAGCCTCAGAGAGTCTGTACCATGACCCAGGGTTACAGCAGTACCAGGCATGTGGCACACACAGCTCCCGGCTCTGAAGTCTGCAGCGGCCGTCACCATGTGGCTCAAGCTCCAGGGCCTGCCTGTGAGAAGCCGGGAGATGTGGTGGTCGCACTGGCCCACGTCATCGGTGCCCAGGGCTGCATCCACCAAACTCCGACCTCCAGATGCGTCTAGATCCTATGTACACTGCGCCCCCTTCCCCTAGGAGACCTGCCCCAGAGGCCCTGGAAGCTTTGTGGAGCCAGCAGGGGCAGCCGCCGCTAAACAACTAAAATTGGGGTATTAAGTATCCTTGTTTTCAAAGTTTCAGCACACACTTCTGGCCCAGAAATTTCAGCTTCCCCTGGCTCTAAAAGGCTCCTTCTTTCCTCGGCCTCCATTTCTCCACATTTGTCCTCCCCTCTGCTTTCAGTCCTCAGGCCTCACCCACACTGCTTCCGTACACGCCCTCTCTCCAGCCCCCCCGCCAGCCTGGGGCAGGGCAGGGCCCTGCGCGGCCAAGGCGGTGTCAGCGGAGCTGGCCACGCGAAGACCCTGTCCTCCCTAGAGGCAAGCCGTGGCCGGGGCTTTAAGCCGATCGTTTCTCCCCGCCCAGGTAGTCTGCGAGCATCTTGGGGCTCTGTGTCCGCAGGATTCAGGCCACGCTGGTGAGTGTACAAGGAATGGGCACACACAGCGACCCTGCTCCCTTCCTGAGGGCCACGCCTTCCCGCCTGCCAGCTTGCGGCCAGGCTCCTTGGCCTCTTCCTGTTCGCTGCTCCGGCTCTGGCTCTGGCTCCGGCTCTGGCTCCGGAAGAACAGCAGGGTGTGAGCTGCATCCAGGCCACTTTTGGACTCTGTGGAGTGGCAGGTGTGGGCAGCTGTCCCCTGCAGGCCGGGCCCTCTGTCCCCGAGGGCCAGTCCCACTTCTCGCCCACAGTCAGGGGACGAGTAATGGGGGCCAGTGGATGGCAGGTACTCAGTGCACCCCAACTGCTCAACAGAGGGGCAGAGCAGAGGCCAGAGGATGAACCCTGCAGCTGGCAGGCCTGGGACAAAGCCCAAGACATGTTACTTTACCTCTCAGCCTCAGATGCCCCACCTACAAGGAAAACGGGCACCGTAATTGTGGTTCCAGATCTCAAGTTCAAGCCCAGTCCAGGCAATTCAGTGAGTTAGAGTGACCCTGTCTCAAAAAAGGACTGAAGATGTAGCTCAGTATGAAGGCCCTGGGTTTAATCCCCAGGACCCTCCCCAAAAAAACAAGCATGGTATGCACACCTGTAATCCCAGCACTGAGGAGGCTGAGGGAGGAGGACTGCTGTGAGCTTGAGGCCAACCTGGACCACACAGTAAACTCAAAGCCAGCTATGAACTACATAGCGAGACCCTGTCTCAAAAAACCCAAAGAAGCATTATAAAGAAAGAACTCAGCTCAGCGGTAGAGCTCCCCTGGATTTGATCCCCGGTACAACAGGAAAAAGGGGGTGCTTTGCACAAAACAAGCACCTTCAGTCTTCATTGCATAAAAACACCAAGTCCATACACATTTACTGAGGGTGATCATGTGCTGTGCCCGGCCGGGTGCTGGGATAGGCAGTGGGCGAGGCAGTCATGGCCGCTGTCCTCCTTGAAGAAGAGTCCTTGTAGCCTCTCCCTGAGAGGAACTGATCCGGCAGGGTGGGGCAGAGCCCAGAGGAGGTCTGTTAGTGCACAGCACTCACAGTACAGCCGCATTTCACTGAATAAACAGAGTAACCGGCCCGAGGAGGAGCAGAGAGTCGCTTGAAGTCTCACAGCTTGAGAATAATAACAAGCCCTGACTTTAAGGCACGCTTTCTGCAAGCCGGGCACAAGGCTGTTTTTTTTTCACTCTTTTGCTCTACAGGTGAGGAACTGAGGACAGAGAGGTGAAGGCGTTTGCTTGAGGTCACAAGTCACATGGCTAGAAAACAAGAGAGCCACGACCGAGCAGCAGACCGCCTGGCTGAGCGAACGGCGGCAGGAGACCGACGGTCACCTGTCACTGACTGTACCCACAGCGTACGCTGCAAACTACATCACCTTCACGCCAGCAGATAAAGTAGGCATCAGAGGGGTCCCCATTTCCCGGCAGGGAGTGAGCGAGGCCCAGGGAGGCTGGGTGGCTTTCCAAGCTCTCGCAATGAGGACAGCAATGCGGCAGTGGCAGAGCTGGAGTTTCTTGACACCAGGCTGATCCTGCCACCCAGATCTCCCCATTCCCAGCCAGCTCGCCCTGGCCTGGCTGGAGCCCGAGCCACCCTCCTCTGTCCCTTCTGGAGCGGACGTGCGGAGAATGCAGCAGTCACTGCGCTCTGGGGTGGACAAATGAGCATTACGAGCAGCCAAGCAGCCAGAGCCAAGTGGACGTCGTCCTGGGGACAAGCAGCGACCCCCCCTTCGGCTTGACCCTGAAATCTGGGTTTTCTGGGAAGCTCCACCCGCTGGAGAGGACGGCAGCGCCCAGCTCCACCCGGAGCACCCCCCGCAGCAGGCGGAGGCTGAGCTGCACAGAGCCCTGGGAAGAAGGCTCCAGTGTCCCTGTCCTGTGAGAGGCAGGACGGGAGGGGCGTCCTGAGACGAAGGATGCACCCAAGTTCCACCCGGGCCACTTCCCACTCACGACTTTGACCGACCCGCACCTCTCAGCCTGTTTTGTCCTCACTACGCCCAAGATAACGGGGGTCCCGACTCCGCATCGGGAGGGGAGAAGACAGGAGTGCTAGGACACACAGAGCACTTAGAGCGGCTCCCAGCATGCAGCGAGCGCTTGTGTGCTTGCAACACGGGGAACCTAAGGCTGCTCAGGCCCAAAGAAGTCACATGACTTGCCCCACGTCGCACCAGTGCCACATAGAGCGGCCACACTCTGCACACATTCTGGGAGCCTGGCTCCTTTATGGATGGATGGATTTTAAGATGGGAGGAACGAGAATCTTTCAGCTTGAGGCTGCTGCATTTACACAGAGATGGACGGGAGTCGGCTGCCCAGCACGCAGTTCCATGAGCAATGCCTCATCCCCGCAGCACCAGCACACAGCCAGGTCCCGCTCAACCACTGGCTAATGGGGCTTCCGGTCATTGAACAAGCATTTCTTGGGCTTCTATTATGTGCCAGGCTAGGCACCAAGCACAGAGAAGAGACGAACCACACAGAGAAACTCAACGAGAAGCTCATGATCCAGTGGGTGAGATACACGTGCCAACAAATCACAATACAGCCATGCAGTTGCTCTGAAGTGATAGTCTTAGTTATTTTTCTCGCTGATACAAAATACCTGACACCCAAAGTTAAGGGAGGAAAGGTTTACTTGGCTCACAGAAGTTTGTGTACACAGTCGGCTGGGTCCAAGGCAGGGCGGCATGATAGACAGGCATCACAGGGGAAAAACAGTTCATAGAAGGCAGAAGGTAGCAAAGCAAAAAAGGGACAACCACAGCTCTTTTCGTCCCTTATCTTATTCAGGCTACTTAGGGTGGTAGCACTCATATTCTTCATCCTAGTGCCTTTGATCCTAGCACTGCATCATGCTTTTTTTTTTTTTTTTTTTGGTCTTTTTGAGACAGGGTCTCGCTATGCAGTTCAGGCTGGCCTTGAGCTCACTTTGTAGCCCAGGCTGGCCTCGAACTCACAACGATCCTCCTGCCTCAGCCTCCCGGGTGCTGGGATTACAGGCGTGTGCCACCAGGCCCAATTTAGCATTGCATCATGAATCAATCCCAGCAGGTCACACACTCTAGATCCAGGCACCTCTGAAAAAGTGCCCCCTATGACTGCTTGAGGCTTTGGGGGGACATCTAGACACAAGCCTTAACAGAACTGGACAGGAGCAAAGAGCAGAACTCCCCTGGTGGGGAGCTGGCCTTTGAACTGGACTTTTGTTTGTTTCTTTGTCTTTTTGAGACAGGTTCTCACTATGCAGTTCAGGCTGGCCTTGAGCTCACTTTGTAGCCCAGGCTGGTCTCAAATTCGCAACGATCCTCTTGCCTCAGCCTCCTGAGTGCAGGGATTACAGGCGTGCGTCACCATGCCTGGCCTGAACTGGACTTTTAAGAGCTGAGCTAGTGCACAGGGGAAAAGTCAGTACATCCCAGGAAGAGGGACCAGTAAGAGCAAGGGCAGGGTGTCATGAGCACAGGAGTCTTGAGGAGAAAGATGAGTTCTACATGTCTAGGGCAAGGCAGGTGGGACTGCAGAGGGGATTCAAGGCCAGCTGTGCTGGTCTGATCTGAATTGCAAGAGACAGAAAACCCAATACCAAGAGGCTTAGATGGAAAGGAAATTTGTTAGTTGAAGAAACTGAAATTTCCACTATATCTGCTTCAGGTACAGCTGGATCTAAGGATGCAGCTTATGCCATCAAAACTTGGTCTTGCCATCCCTCTGCTTTTCCCTGAGCTGGCTTTGGAGCAGTGTTGCCTCCTTTCTAAACAGAGGCAGCTCCAGGCTGACATACTTCCAGCTCCAAACTCAGTGGAAAGAAGGATTCATCCCTACAAAGCTTTATTTTATTTTATTTTTGTCTTTTTGAGACAGGGTCTTGCTACACATTTTACGCTGGCCTTAAGCTCACTTTGTAGCCCAGGCTGGTCTCGAACTCACAACAATCACCCTGCCTTAGCCTCCCAAGTGCTGGGATTACAGATGTGTGCCATCAGGCCAGGCTTCATTCCTATAAAGCTCAATACACAAATATCATTGGACTGAGTTATGTCATGTGACTGTGTCTGAACCAATCACTGCCTATGAGTAGGATAGAACACTCTGATTGGCCAGGCTGGTGTCACATGCCTAGCCCTAGGCCTGAGCCTCACCCAAACCATGTGGACTGAGAGTTGGAATGGGGTGATTTCCCAGGAATAAATTGGTTTGGAGCTCGGGTGGAAAAGGAATGGACGCTGGATGGGCAAAGCTGACAGCCTGAACCCTGAGGTCATGGTCCTTCTGCCAGTGGGGAGCCAGCAGCAGCTTTCATTTGGGGACTGGATAGTTTGGGTTGGGTTTGGGCTTTGGGAGTGGGTCAAGGGTACCTACAGGGAGATGCAGATCCCTGCAGGAAACCCTGGAGCCCTGAGGCAGAAGGCTCGGAGAGTCTGGGGTGCCCCCGTTGTTACTGGAAGGGCTGTTTTCCAGGACCCAGACCACGTCACTCCCTGGCTGTGGGCCTGCAGATGCCAGCCAGCGTGTGGGCCCAGGGCCCCACCTCCTTTCTCGCCAGAACCCCATGACTAACTCTTTCTCTTCAGCTGTTCCCACACTTGTCTCACAGCCCCCAGGGAGTCGGCTCTCAGGGCCCCGGTGTGTGGGGGTCACCTTGACTGAAATCAGGTGGTAGTAGTGGGGGGCAGATGCCGTCGCACTTCCAGCCTTAGCAGCACCTTCCTCTGCCTCTGCCCTCCGCCTCACCCCGCTGGAGCCAGCAACATCACCCCATGGGCTCCAGGCAGGCCAGCTCCTTTCCTGGTGAATGGAGCCATTGTGAGATCAGCCTGAGAGCTCCGGCGCTGGGCCAGCACACGTGGCTCCCCGAGAGGCCCTGCGCACAGCACCCTGCCTCTGGCTCCTAGGCCTGTGCGCCGAGAGGAGGACAGCGGGCTGCGGACCCGGGTCGCCGCAGGAGGCTTCACGACCTGACCTTGGAGACTGAGCCCCTGAGTATGCCGCACCTGATTTCCACCTGCCCTGCCCAGGGACTGAAGGAGGAGGCTGGGCCAGGGCTCACCCCAGGGACCTGCTGAAAGTATCTGGGGCTGGGGTGAAGAGGCCAGAACCTTGTTCCCAGGGGCCCAGCAAACTCTACAGGATCCCAAGGGAGGAGGCAGGGCACTGAGGCCATCTGGGAAAGGTGGTGAGGTGCAGAGGTAGGTAGTGCGGAAGGAAAGCGCTGGGACTTGCTGACTCCCAGAGCCGTTGAGACTCAGCCTGCACTGATGCCGTCATAATAGATCCTATTTACTGAGCTCTTACTGTTTGCGCACTATGGCAGGAGCTCTGCACACCTGGTCAAGGCCCCAGCCGGCGGTATCCTCGTTAACCCCGGGGGTGTCAGATACAGTTGCCTGTGTTCACCACATAGAGGGCCTCAGTCAAGATGGGGCGTATGAAGGCTGAAAACCAACCCAGTGCTCTGCCGACCAACAGTGTCCCAGTGGGTGTTTATCTCGATGGAAGTTCTATTTTCCTAATGTCACAGTTGAAGGAAGTGAGTTCTGAGGTGAAATCACTTTCCAAGGCTCCACCACTAGTGTGGGACAGATCTGGGGTCCAAATCAAGATCAGCTGCCAAAATCTCGGTTTTGGCACACCCTCTCCATCCGGGCTGGTGCTCTTGCACTCCTTTCCGCTCCTCTCTTCCTGAGGACCAGCTGGCAGTGCGGCGTGAGGCAGAAACCTGGGCTGGAAAGTGGCAGCCTGGCTCACAGCCCCCACACCGCCTTCAGGCTCTAGTCTTCTCTTCACACGTCCATGTCTTCATTGGAAAGTTGCTGGGCGCAGTGGCACACGCCTATAATCCCAGCACTCAGGAGGCTGAGGCAGGAGGATCGCTGTGAGTTCGAGGCCAGCCTGGGCTACAAAGTGAACTCAAAGCCAGTCTGAACTGCATAGTGAGACCCTGTCTCAAAAAGACAAAAAAAAAAAAAAAAAAAAAGGGGGTTTTTTTTTTTTTTTTTTTTTTTTTTTGAGGCAGGGTCTCATTAGGTCACTAAATTGCCAAGGTTGGAATTGAATTTGTGATCCTCCTGCCTCAGCATCCCAGAGTGCTGAGATTACAGGCATGTGCAGACAATAGAGTTCTTTAAAGCAAGCAGGAGAAACCTACTTTGGTTTAGACATTATAGAATACACTGAAAGAATCTGGTACTGCCTGTAGAATGGGCAGAGGAGCTACACTAGGCTGTGGAGGAGGCCGGAAGTCCTGCTCTAGGGACCTAGCAGCAGGGCCCAGGGAATGGCACCTTTGCTGAGTTCTCTAAGGAGTGGAGAAGGCTCTGTTGTCATAGAAAAAGCAGAAGGCTGGGCAGCGCACAAGCCCACGTCCACAGCCCAGGGCTCCTGTCCCTCTCACAGAGCTGACCTGGATGGAGTGAGCCCTGTGTGGGCTGCAAAGGAGCCCGAGACACACGGGAGCGGGGTGTGCCGCTCTGTCCCCCTATCCCCGGGGAGCAGCACGGGCTGCGCCAGCGGCCAGCCCTCGCTTCACCACGGAGGGACCGTGTATGCTCAGGCAAGTCACATCTCCTCCCAGGCCAGAGTTCCTCTGACTGCGGAAGGACAGAGACCCGTCCTCAGCTGGTGAAGGTGAATCAGGAAGGACATTCCCTGGAGCAATTGCTCAACCGAAAGAATGAATCATGAAGGAGGAATCCCAGGCCTCCGCGAAGCTGACCTTGGGTGGGGTGCTGTGTGGCCACGCTGCGCGGAAAAGCACCCACTGTTCCAGGCCGTCCGTGGGGAGCGGCAGCCTAGAGCTGACACCCCAACCGCATACCTGCAGAGCCTCTGCCGTGCCCACAGGGTCACAGGGTCCCCTGGCGGCACTTCCCAGAGTTTGTTCTCTGGAGGCTTGGGATAGAGGCGGCACAGCTGGCCACAGGAGGCACAGGGGCTCTGGACCACGCACATCCCAGTGCCTTTGCTGAACGGGAGTGCAGATTTGTGACAGCCATGAAGGCACTGTGCGAAGAGGACAAGGGCTCTCCCCTTTGGGCCTTGGTTTCCATGCCTGCCAAATGGGGTTAAGACTTTCTAGGGTCTCTGAGGATCAAATGGAACAATAAACCTAAAGAAAGCCTGAGTGCCCGGCATGGTGGCGCACGCCTGTAATCCCAGCACTCGGGAGGCTGAGACAGGAGGATCGTTGGGAGTTCGAGGCCAGCCTGGGCTACAAAGTGAGCTCAAGGCCAGCGTGAGCTGCATAGTGAGACCCTGTCTCGAAAAGATAAAAAACAAAACAAAAACAAAAAATAAAAACAAAAAAACCTAGTAATTTGTTAAATATAAATAGCCAGCATGTAATAGGTCTTATGTACCAACCCCTGTTCTAAGAGTTCCATGAAGGCTTTCTTAATCTTTTTTTTTTTAATGCTGGGGATCAACGTGAGGGGCACTCTATCACATCCCCAGCCCTTTTCATCTTTTATTTTGAGACAGACTCTTGCTAAGTTGCCCAGGCTGGCCTCAAACTTGACTCAGCCTCCTGAGTAGCTGGGAATACACGTGTGCACCACCACATCTGACTCTTGGATCTTTATAAAATGCAAGTGCTGATATCATCACCCCAGCTTTAGAGATAAGGAAACTGAGGCACAGAGAGTGAGTCATCTGCCCACAGCTATGCTGCTGGTGCTAGTAAGAAGTCGAGGATGTGAGGGAATAAAATTTGGGGTTCAGACTCCTGAGACTCACGCTATGGGGTCGTGGGCTAAAGCTTCCAGCAAGAATTTCTCTCTTTTATTACTGTATCGGCAGGCTCTGGTGTTTACAGGGGACGTTCAGCGTCACATCCTCTTCCCAAGCCTGTCCTCCTCGCCCCTCATTTCATGCTGTCACGAGCACAATCGCTAGGGCTTTCTAATTCCTCCTGGAGCCCTGCCTCTGATCTGGGCAGTCTCTGGTCCAGCTCGTCAAAGTCACAGCAGAAACTTTATCTGACCCTAAGGTCGTCCAGACGTCGGCCTCAAGTTGTTCTCCCCGTGCTCTAGTTTGCTTGAGCTGTGAGATTCGTGAATTACTGCCTCTGCCCTACCCTGCCACAGGGGTAGGCCTCATGGTTCGTCCTACTTTCACTGCTGTGGTGGCTGAAATCAAGACCGCCACACTCCTCTCCCGGGTCTACATGATGTCTGTAGACGTGGTGGCTCGGCCAGTGGTCCTCTCCCGGCCACCGGGTCGTGAGTGGCCGGCAGGTGGTGGAGGGGGCTGGAGCTATGTGGAGGCTTCCTGACTCAGGTCTGACACTGACACTGGTTGTCAGCTGGACACTCAGCTGGCACAGCTGGCCAGAACATCTGTCCATGGCTTCTCCATGTGTCCAGGATGCAGCATGGCGGCTGGATTCCAAGAACAAGCATCCTAAGAAACAGGGAGTAGAAGCCGCTGTTTCATAAGAGTTAGGTCAGGCTGGGGATATAGTTCAATGGCACAAGCGCCTGCCTGGCAAGCTCATAAGAGCTAGGTCATTTCCACCATCTTCCATTTGTCAAGCAGCCAGGGAGCCTACTTTCTTTCTTTGGTTTTTTGAGACAGAGTTTTGCTATCTGTGTAGTTCAAGCTGACCCTGATCTCACTATATAGCCCAGGCTGGCCTTGGACTCTTGGCAATCCTCCTGCCTCAGCCTCTCAAGAGATGCCGCACCTCCCAGTTTCTCTGGGCCCTTTGAGACGGAGGGCCTGTTTCTCCCAGTCAGCCTCTCCCTTTCTCCCTTCCATACAACCTGCTTGGGGTGAATTCTTTTTTTTTTTTTTTTGTCTTTTTGAGACAGGGTCTCTTATGCAGTTCCGGCTGGCCTTGAACTCACTTTGGAGCTCAGGCTGGTCTCGAACTCATGACGATCCTCCTGCCTCAGCCTCCCGAGTGCTGGGATTACAGGCATGCACCACCACACCCGGATGGGGTGAATTCCTGACCTTCAGCTCTCCCCCTTGAAGCCCTTTCTACTCCCATGGGCAGCCCACAGGTGGGCCAGAGTCCTTTCCCCCCGTTTTCTTGGAGGCCTGTGTCAAGAGTGGTAGGCATCTGCTGGTTTGTGGGCAGTGGAGAGGGGAGTTGTGCTCTAGCACATGGATGTCTTAAAAATAGACGTCAAGCGAAGCATGGTGGCACACGCCTGTAACCTTTCACTCTAGGAGGCTGAAGCAGGAGGACTGCAAGTTTGAGTCCAGGCTGGGAAATTACCAAGTTAGCAAGACCCTGTCTCAGAATAAAAAGGAGAAAGGGCTGGGATATAGCTCAGTTTGAAGGCTCTGGGTTCAATTCCCAATGCCACAAATGAAAACAAACACCTCCCCCACCCCTACCCACCATAAGACATCAGAGCCCCTCTTCTTAAGCGCCTTCTGCCGTTCTGGCCCTGGTACTGGTGCTTCTGCCCCAGCCCTGTGGTCCCACCAGATTGCCAGCCCTTCTCCCACCTTCTACCCACTCTCATCTTTCACCTCTCCTTTTAAGGTTCCATTTCCTGCTGCGCATGGTGGTGCACGTCTATAATCCCAGCACTCAGGAGGCTGAGGCAGGAGGATCACTGTGAGTTCAAGACCAGCCTAGGCTACAAAGTGAGCTCAAGGCCAGTTTGAACTGCATAGAGAGATCCTGCCTTTAAAAAAATTAAAAAAAAAAAGTCCCATTTCTTTTATGACCCCAAACAATTTAAGTTCTCTGCCCTCTTCCCAGCACATGCCAGCCACACATGTGGGAGAAGGGTCTCTTCTCCCACGATTATAATGTCCATTTAGCCAAAGGCCTCCTGCTGAACACAGGCAACTCCTTCCCCTGGAGAAATCCTGCTGCTAGGATGAGTCCTCTCTCTGTTCTTTGGGTGGGAAAGGTCTCAAGATTCCCCCAGGGCACTGCTTTCCAGGCCACGCTCCCGGGAGCAGATTATTTCTTATGCTGGTCAGAGATGTCCCGGGGAGGTATGTGGATCACCTGTGCTTGGGAAATACTGGAATAAAAGTCAAAAAAGGGCTCCTTGGCCTGTGGCACCACCAAGTAGGGCTCTCTGTGATAAAGGGAACATTCTGATCAGCTCTGAACAACACCGTAACCATTGGCAACACATGTCTACCAAGTAGCGGAAATATGGCTAATGAAACCAAGAAAATGGAAAGTATTTTTTCCCTGTCTTTTTGAGTCAGGGTTTTGCTATGCAATTCAGGCTGGCCTTGAACTCAGAGCAATCCTCCTGCCTCAGCCTCCTGAGTGCTGGGAAAGGAATTGAATTTTATTTAATTTTAACTGAAGTAGTAACAGGTGAGATGGATAGAGTGGTGCATGCCTGTAGTCCCAGCACTTGAGAGGCTAAGGCAGGAGGATCACAGATTCAAGGCCAGCCTGAGACCCTGTGTTAAAAAACAAATAAGTAAAGAAATTATCTTTACTTATAGCCAGAGGCTACATACCGGACAGCACAATCTTAGAGTCTTTAATATTGAGTAGGTGTTATGTGGCTTTTCCCAGAATATTAGCCAAAGATTCATATCCTCTCTGTCTCTCCCATCCCTTCTTTCACATTCTCTTTCTCATTATTACCCCCTGTTTTCCAGTTTGGGAAACGCCCCTCTAGTCCAACCCTCATGTGACAAATGGAAAAAACACTTCTGGAGAGGGGAAGACTTGCTGAAGGTTGGGCAAGTTAGTGCCCAACTGAGCCTTAGGCTCAAGGCTCTTCTCTCTCCCAGCGCCACTGTCCCTCTCTAGCCTTTCGGTAGCTAAAATTTAAGTCAGGTCTGAAGCCACAAAGAGGGGCAGGCACTGATGTTTAGTGCTTGCTCTGGAGCAGGAGCTCGCACATCACTGCCTCCTTTATAACCCAGTGAGGTGGGAATTAGCAGCCCCGATATACTCATGGGGAAACAGGGACTCAACAAGGGGAAGACATCTGCCTGAAGAGATACGGGTGGCCATCACTTGAAATTAGCAGAACTGCATCCAACATCAGGAACCAGCGGGAAGAAAACTAAAGAAATGGAAGGAAGGAGAAGGATTAACCGCGAGTAAACAATGGAAAAAGAACGAGACCGGAGCAGTGGGAACTGGCCCAGACTCAGAGAAAAAGCAGGGTAAGCAAAGAAAACATTTGGAAAAACCAAAGCAAAAAAAAAAAAAAATGGCTCCCACCACTGCTACCCAAGGATGGGCATGATCTTCAGAAAGCCATGCTATAGGTTTGCTGTCAACCAATGGGGAGATGATGTGAATGCTATAGCCAATAGGGACGGCTCTAACAAGTTGGCGAGTGGGACAACCAATAAGATCCTCTTTCTTAGGGGTTTGGCTGTACAGTGTATAAAAGTACTTGCTAGCGCAAGAAGTGTAAGGAGGGAGGTGTCGGGTAGCCCTGGCTGAAACTTGTGTAACCGCTGCGGCCACAGACGAGAGCAAATGAGCTGGTTCAGAAGAAGAAAGGATGACATAAGAGCTCTGAAACAATGAGTAATGGGGGACAATGGGCGGTGTTGTGCTTGTGTAGGTTGTAGGCACTCAACCATGGGAGAGACTCAGCACTTCTCGTCTGGGAATACGGAGCTGCGGAAGGGATTCTTCTTCCCACCCACCCACACCTGCTCTCAGAGGCTGGGTATTGGGCGGTGGCCCTGGACAACAGCAGCTCCCAGCAATCAGGTCACTCCCATTGGGTGTCTGAACCAGGAGCACCCATAAAGCTGGCCCTCCTGATACAGCCGGGAGCCCCAAGAAAGCTGAGCTGGGGGAGGAAGAAAGTGAGCAGGCAGCTGGGGATAGTGGCGCACGCCTGTAATGCCAGCACTCTGGAGGCTGAGGCAGGAGGATCACAGCAAGTTCGAGGCCATCCTGGGCTACATAGCAAGACCCTGTCACAGGAAACAAAAACGGAACAAAACAAAGTGGGTAGGAAGCCCCGAGGGACAACAGCGATGCCAGGCAACGTCATTTTAATTTTTTTTTTTTTTTTTTTCTGTGCTTCTGAGTTTCCTTCCCTTGGGTTGCACAATGATCCTGCATCCTCTTTGGTGAATTATGCCAGAGCTGGCTCAGTAACTAAAGTGAGACCCGTGTGTATGTGTGTGTGTGTGTGTGTGTATGTGTGTGTGTGTGTGTACCCATATGGGCACATTTCGATGTTGAGGGAAATGGATTTGAACTGTCTACCCGTGAGACACTGTTTTCTGTGTGAGGGCGTAACTTTACCCGTAGGCAGCCCACGTTTCTCTAATGGCTGCTCTCCCCCATTACCAGAAGGTGCTGGAGAACAGGCTCTGTTCTGACAGCAGGCTTTGTGTCGCATGAGTCTTCACCCGCTGTGCCATGCTAAAAACCATATTCATTCAGTGAGTCAGTCATCCTACAAGTGTTTATTGTCTTTTTTTTTTTTTTTTTTTTTGAGCCAGGGTCTCACTATGTGGTTCAGGCTGCCCTTGAACTCACTTCATAGCCCAGGTTGGCCTTGAACTCACAAGGCTCCTCCTGTCTCAGCCTCTCAAATGCTGGGATTATAGGTGTGAGCCACCACGTTCGACTCCTACAAGTGTTTATTGAGTATCTACTATGTGCCTAGTATTGTTGTAAGCAGTGAGACAGGGCAGTGAATGAAACAGGCAAAGCCAAACAAAATCCTCTATGCGTAGCTGGCCTCTGTTTTCCCATCTGAAAAATGGGGCCTTGAACCAAAAATTCCTGGAGGTGCCTCTGGGTGAAAGAGAGGCACCTGTGGTTTGCTGAGCTGCCCTGTGAGCACTCATTGCCCATCCAGCGTGGATGGATCTGGACTTTGCGCTCCTGCAGGGGACGGGGCAGGAGACCTGGAACCTGAGAGGCGAGGTGGGTGCGTGGCAGTGGCTCCCGGCTCAGGTTGCAGGCTGGGCTGGCCTGCCAGCTGGCCTGGCCCCGGCCCATTCTGGGCCACCTGGCCTCCTCCTGTTACTGCTCTCTCTTCCTCTTTGGCCCTGGAGCTGCCTCAACTGTCCTGGGCCTCCCCACTGACCCCTGGGCAGGGTCTGGCCCTGGAACACCAGGCAAGGTTCAAATACCGTGCCACCCCGCCACTCCAGCTGCATGGCCTCAGGCAAGCTGCTTATTCTGTCTGTGCTCCCATGTGTCCCTCTGTAAAATGGGGATCTGATAGGAGCACCTTACCGCACAGCTGACAATAGATAGCTGGCACACGGAACTGTCAACCTAGGGATGACCAATACTGTTATCCCACACAGACTCCTGAGCGGCAGGGGTCCTGGCTGAGGAGGCTCCCGGGGCCCAAAGTAGGAGCCTCGGTTTTCCTTTCCATGGAGCGAGGATAACGGAGATGTCAGGGAGAAGAGGCTGGGCCAAGGCGTCCGCCCGTCTGAGGGCTCAGCTCGGCCTCTGACCAGCTGCGGGACCTAGAGCAAGTTTCTTCTCCTCTTTTCTCCTCTTCTTCCCGAGGAGAAAAACCTGGCCGTGGTTCGTCCTCCTCTCATGCACCCCTGGCCTTCAGGAGCTCGTCACTCACAGAGGTGGATCTGTTGTCAGTAATGACGAAGCTTCTAGAGACCCAGCGTCTCCCAAAACCCGCTTATTTATTGCAAAGGGCCAACAGTGCAATTACACCTGAATACTGAGGTTTTAGTTTAGAAAAAACAACTCATACATTAACACTTTTTTGCCTTAAGAGAAAAATAACACAAGCCATAGGTTTGCCACCAGGGTTAGGCAGTTCTGGCCACTTGGATGTGAGGGAAAGGCTGGTGGTGGCCACTGAGGGGTTTCCCCGGTCCCCCCGCCCCCCCCCTCCCGGTACCAGGAATTGAACTCACGACCTTGTGCTTGCCAGGCAGGCACTATGCCACTGAGCTAAATCCCCAGCCCCGAGGTTTTCATTTATTTGTTTGTTTGTTGTTTCTGCTGCCCTGCTGGGGATCTAATGCTGGGCTAGATGCAGTCTAGGAAAGTGCTGTAGCACTGAGCTACACCCCTAGCCTCTCTGCTTCATTTTGTACTGGGATCAAGTACAAGATCTTTGTCCTGGGCTACAACTCCAGCCCTTTTCAAATGTGTATTTTGAAAAAAAATATTTTGAAAACTTTGAGAACAGGGTCTCGCTAAGTTACTAAGTTGGCCAGACTGGGCTCCAATTTGTGATCCTTCTGCCTCAGCTTCACGCAGTGCTGGGACCATGCCCAGCCACCTCAGCAAAGCTTTAAAACAACAATTAAAGAAAAACCTCAGGGGCAGTCTCTCTTTTTTTTTTTTTTGTCTTTTTGAGACAGGGTCTCACTGTGCAGTTCAGGCTGGCCTTGAGCTCACTTTGTAGCCCAGGCCGGCTTCAAACTTGCAACGATCTTCCTGCCTCAGCCTCCCAAGTGCTGGGATTACAGGCATGCGCCACCACACCTGGCATCAGGTGGAATCTCAATGTGTAAAAATTGTTAGGAGTAGAGCTGCTCTGAATGGTGGAGTGAAGGCTGCTTGGCCTATCACCCTGTCCGGCCCCATCACTGAGGAGGGTCCTCCGCAAACGCAGCCTCCGTGGAGCACTTTTTTGTTGTTGTTTGTTATTTTGGAGACAGAGTCTTGCTATGTAGTTCAGGGTGGCCTTGAACTCACTATGTAGCCTAGGTTGGCCTGGAACTCGCAGCAATCTTCCTGCCTCAGCCTCTGGAGTTCTGGGATTACTGGCATGTACCACCTCGCTCAGCATGGAAGATGTTTGGAAAGGCCAGAGATACCTTTAAGAGAGCCCTACCCAAAGCCACCCGGACAGAGGAGCACAAGCTGGGTTTGCAGCCTGTGTGGCCAGAACCCTTTCCAACAGGCTCTGGGACAGAATGCATGTTCCTCACGGCCCCCAAGGGTGGCCAACGGCCCCGCCCAGCCGGAGCACACTGCTAAGCCCTAGGGAAGACTCAGGGGTAAGCAAGCCTTAGTTGCTTGTCTTTTAAAAAAAAAAAACAACATATTTATAGATTTGTTTTCACTTCATCTCCTCAAAGAAAAACTTCAAAATCAACTTTAAGCAGCTGGGAGGAGAAGGGGGAAGAAGGGAACGCTGTGGGTTCCCTCCAACCCAAGTGCCCCTGGAGGTCCTTGGGGCACAGGGTGTGTTGCTCATCCTCAGCGAGCTGCAAATTCAAGATGAATCAGAAACACAAAATCATACGGTGACTTGCATGCGAGATCCCTGGCCAGGAGCCCTGCCAAGCAGCAACAGAGAGGGCGTGGCAGGGAAGCAGGAAGCAGTTTCCCCAGCAGCCCGGGAAGGAATGAGGAGCAGCTTTGTGACCACCACTCCCTCAAACCCAGGACTCTGGTACACATGCTCCAGAACCCAAGTACCCGTATGTCAGTGCCCTGCAGCTAGTGCTGCATGCCCGGAGAAGGGACGGGACCAAACCACAGTAAGTCTGGGACCCCTGAGTCCAAATTCCAGCGCTCCTCTCAGGAGGGTTGGGCTGCTGGCTGGACACTGGAATTCTTGGCAGGCCAGGCCTTGGACGGAGAGACCAGAGCAGAGGCCGGCGTGGTGCTGGATTGGGCCGTGACAGACTTCCTCCCCGCGGAGCCCTCTGGAATGCTTGGAACTCAGCGGTGACAGTCCAGAAGTTTCTCTTTCCCTGGAGGGCTCTGGCTTGGAGGGAAAGGTCTAGATAAGGGCCTGAGCTTTATCTTTCCTCCACCCCGCCTCTCCTGTCCCGAGGACTTCACGTACGCCAAGGGCGGAACAATGACTCTGGGACGTTTGGCTACCCTGGTCAGCCTGCCCACTTCCTGTCCCTGTCCCTGCCCCGGGATTAAGGAAAACAACTACTTCTTATGTTTAGATAGCTCTCGGCGGTACACAATGGGTGCTCATAAACGTGCCCTCGCTAAAAATGTCTCCTCCCGCCCAAAATAAATACATCAAAATAAAAATGTCTTCCCCCACGCCTCACTGCTCAGGTAGGACTCACTGTCTCCCTTCCCAGGTAGCTCCGTCAGCACCTGTGACTCAGCCGCGGTTGTTATTTGCTGCGTGTTTTCTGGTCACTCTGTGCTGAGTACTTTCCATGTGATCATCTTTCTGTCTCCTGTCAGCCCTGGTGGGTGGTTACTATAATTATCTCCCTTTACAGATCAGGAAGCTGCAGCCCACAGGGAAAGCGAGGCGCCCCTCAGCAGCAAGCGGTCCTCAGCTGGAGCCGGGATTCCAGCTCAGCCTGCACGCCTCCAAGCAGCGCGCTGTTTCCCATCACACAACACTCGTCTTAGCATTATCAAGAGGCCAAGGGGAGGGCTGGGGATTTAGCTCAGCGGCACAGTGCCTGCCTGGCAAGCACGAGGTCGTGAATTCGCTTCCGAGTACCAGAAAAAAACCAAAAAAAAAAAAAAAAGACCAAGAGTTCAAGGGGAGGAGTGGGTGGGAAAGACCTAGGCGTCCAAAGACTTGAGTTCATGAACAAACTTTGGCTGCGTGCTGGTTCTGACCAGGGTAGGTTGCTCATCTCTCAGTTTCCTTTACAGGTAAGACAGATGAAAAAATCCCGTCTCAGCCGGTGAAAGAGTAAATGTGATTTTCCTGCACCAGCAGCGCAGTGTGGTTTCCTACAGTCAGGGTCTCCTGTGGCCATGGACAGGGGCTATGCTCTGTTGTAGATGAAGGACCAAAGGTTGAGAAGGACCCATCTTTTTTTTCTTAAAACCTGGGCTCCACTCTCACGCTCTCACCGGGCATGGTGGCACACACCTGTAATCCCAGCACTCAGGGGGCTGAGGCAGGAGGATCACTGCAAATTGAAGGCCAGCCTGGGCTACATAAAGAGTTCAAGGACAGCCTGAACTGCACAGTGAGACCCTGTCTCAAAAAACAAACACTCTCACCCTCTCATTTAAAAGGATATGCTGAGCCAAGCATGGTGGCACACCTGTAATCCCAGTACTGGAGAGTTTGAGGGAGCGAGATTGTGTGTTCTAGGACAACCTGGGAAATGTAACAAGACCCTGTCTTTAAAAAAAAAAAAAAGACGGCGAGACACAGCAGGTCTGGAGGGTTACATGAGGAAGATGAATGTACTTCCCATGAGGCACTGGGGGTTAGCCAGAGCCCTTTGAAGAGCAGGGGTCAGGAAACCCAGCCCAAGCTGGTTTCAACAATGAGTGGTGTTAACTAGTTCGTGTGTCTAGAAGTTCAGAGACGGGTCCTCAGAGGTAGGCCGGATCCAGCAGCTCAAGCGATGTCCCCACAGTCTTTGACATTCTCCTCGGGAGGAAGCCTAATCACCCTTCCTTGATGTGGGCTTACGATGAGAAAAGCATGGAAAGTACTGCACGTAGGGACCGGCTCATAAAAGGCACATGGCTTCCTTCCCTGCATCTGTCATCGTTACTGCGGGGGAAGACATCTGCTATGCAGAGCCCACCAGTGAGAACCCAAGGCCCCCTGCCAGTTGCTACATCAGTGCACGTTCTGGGAAGTAGACCCACAACCCAGGTTAGCCTTCAGATAACTGAGGCTCTAACCACGATCTAACTGTGCAGACTCATTAGAGACCCTCAGCCAGAACCCCTCACTGAGGCCTCTTCCAATTCCTAACCTGGAACTGTGCGAATGAAAAATACTGTCTTTTTTTTTTTTTGAGACAAGGTCTCACTATGCAGTTCAGGCTGGCCTTGAGCTCACTTTGTAGCCCAGGCTGCTCTCAAACTCACATGATCCTCCTGCCCCAGCCTCCTGAGTGCTGGGATTACAGGTGTGCGCCACCACACCCGGCAAAAAATATTGTTTTAAACTGCCCATTTGGGGGCCGGGGATATAGCTCAATGGCATAAGCGCCTGCTTGGCAAGTGCAAGGTCCTGAGTTCAATCCCCAGTACTGCAAAAAAAAAAAAAAGAAAACTGCTCAGTGGGGGCGATTTGTGATTTGTTACATAGTAGTTAATAGCTCTTAACACCGACAGGCTTCTATTTCTGTGCAAAATCTCTGGGCTTTGCCTTCTTCTGTGTGTCGATTTCACCCTCGGAATCCCTTTTGGTGATGACAGCTGCTTCATTTCTGGTCCTCACATCCACTCAACACATAACTCAGGGTAAAGGAAAATATCTTTCAATACTCCAGAAGTCTCCCCAGAAAGCCCTGCTGAGGGCTGGGGATTTAGCTCAGCAGCAAAGCGCCTGCCTGGCAAGCACAAGGTCATGAGTTCGATTCCTGGTACCGGAAGAGAAACAAACAACAAAAAAAAAACCAACAAAGAAAACCAGAAAGCCCTGCTGACTTTTCTTGGGAAAGCACTGGCTCTGATAGAGGTCATGTCCGTATCTGTGCCTGGAGAGATGAGACGTATTGCTTGGCCTAATCCACAAGAGCCTTCTCCGACCCTGGGGTACTGTTGACCTTATCCACTTGCATAGGGTTTCAAAAGCATCACATAAGGCCCATTCTAAATGTGAGTCTGGGGCTGGGGATACAGCTCAGCGGTACAGTGCCTGCCAGGCAAGTGCAAGGTCCTGAGTTCGATTCCTGGTACCAAAAAATAAATAGTCTGTTATGGCTTTGGGTCTAGATGTCTCCTAAAGCCTCATGCAGTCATAGATGGGGCTTTTTCAGATGTGGCTGGATCTACAGTGTGTGATTGATTCGAGGTGCAATGGTAGAATTAAGGGAGTATGAAAGCCAGGCGTGGTGGCGCACGCCTGTAATCCCAGCACTCTGGAGGCTGAGGCAGGAGGATCCTTGTGAGTTCGAGACCAGCCTGGGCTACAAAGTGAGCTCAAGGCCAGCCTGAGCTACATAGTGAGACCCTGTCTCAAAAAGACAAAAAGAAAAAAGTGTGTGTGATTACTAAGTCAGTCCACTGATTGGTTTGGCAGTACCCTAATCCCAGTAGCCTGGATACAATATAAGGGGCTTCTCCCTCCCTTGTTGCTTTTGCTGTCTTCTGTCCCCCATGAACCCTTCTCCTCTGCAAAGCCACCCTGCCCTGGAGCCAGCCAATGATGGACTGAAACCTCTACAAACCATGAGCTAAATAAACCTTTCCTCCTTCAAAGTTGGGTGTGGGGTATTTTGTCTCAGCAATGAGAAAAGTAAGTGAGCAATGAGTTTACTGTCACTGAGGTATGCAGGTGAGAACTGGAAAGGGCTCATTGTGAAGGAATCTGACTGGGGTGGGCAGCGGCCTTGGACTTTAAGCTCTCTGCCTGTTCTTCCGCCTCTGGAATGCCACAGAGAACAACTGAAGCTTGATAAGAGTTTCCAGGAAAAGGGATGGAGCTGGAGGCCCAGAGAAAGAGGAAGAAAGAGAACAGAGGAGCAGGACTGATCTCCAGGGCGTCAGCTCCCACCGTGGCCACCCGGGATCCAGGCGCCACCCCGTGGAAGGATCTGAGAAAACTGCTGAAATGGGAGAGAACATGAAAGCAGCAGGAGCCCCAGAGGGAGCCAGGTCCGGGGCTGGCTCAGATGCCCTCCCCCAGCGCCCCAGACCTTTTGGAGTAGAACAGTGGTACAGCACCTCTAGGTTCCAGCTCCCTACTGCAAACAGAATGAAATCTAAGATACCGTTGCTGTTTTTTTTTTT
>NW_004955452.1:4410300-4438862 GCF_000276665.1 Chinchilla lanigera | reverse complement strand
AAAAAAAAAAAAAAGAGTAGGAAAATTTGTGGGGCAAAGGAATGGGGACTAAGAATAGCTCCTGAGAGACAGGAGGGGTCCCGAATGGGTTGCCCCGGAGCCCATGTCTCAAAGGAAGTTTTACAGAGCAAACTCATGAGGCAAGTACAATGTGGCTCAAAATTCTGATTAACCAGTAAGATTGCAAGTAGTCACTTAGGTAATATTGATGTAATGGTAGCAAGGGCATATGGGTGACACCATTAACCTTGGTGGATAATCTGTGATTTTAGCAGTCTTAGTTGTTTTAGTCTTAGTCTGGGTGGGAGAGGATGACCCACTCCTAATGAGATAACAGGAAATCACAGAAAGGTGATACCAATAATCTCCAGCTTTTGTTTATCCCTTAGGGATGTAAATCTGGCCATAGTGACTTCAATCTTCAAATGTGCCTCCAGCCACAGTCCTGATGCATGGTCATCTTCTGCACTGACTCCCTCAAGGCCTGACTCTGACAGTGGCAAGAGAATCTCAAGTTTGAGCCCTGCCTGGGCAGTTTAGCAAGCGCCTATCAAATAAAAAATAAAAAAGGACTAAGGATGTATCTCAGTGAAGAGGTCCTGGATTCAATTCCCAGGACTGCAAATAAACAAGCAAAAACAAAATGCCCCAAAGAGGCAGTGTTTGCTATGAGCTAAGGTGGATCTGTCCAATAAAAATAGTGAAAATAAATTTTGAAAAGGCAAGATGTCGTCGGGAGTGGTGGCACATGCCTGTAATCCCAGCACTCTGGAGGCTGGGGCAGAAGGATCCTTGAGAGTTGGAGATCAGCTTGGGCTACAAAGTGAGCTCAAGGCCAGCCTGAACTGCATAGCGAGACCCTGTTTCAAAAAAACAAAAAAAAAAAAAGGCAAGAAGTTGTATGGACTCTTAGGACTTTTCTATCATCTATCTATCCATCCATCCATGCATCCATCCATCCTTCAGTAAAGGGGATTAAAGCCAGGGCTTTTGCATTAAGCTACATTCCCAGTCCTTTTTATTTTTTTTTTGTTTTGAAAAACAATCTAAGTTGTCCAAGCTGGGCTTAAACTTGCAATCCTCCTGCCTCAGCCTTCCAGAGTGTAGGGATTGCCACCATGTCCAGTGCATCTTCAAAGTATTAATGCCATATAATTTGCAACTTTTTTTGCAGGGGGAGGGTTGAGACAGGGTCTCAAAAACAAAAAATAAATAAACTTAGATTTCTCAGGATAGTAAGCTACAGTCTAAGCCCCAATGCTCTTTTGATCGTCACTCATATTTGGGCAGTGTTTCTGCATTCATCATCTTATGTGACTGTCATAATATACTAGAAATTGGACAGGTAGATTGAGGAAAACATTGGGTGGGAGGAACAATATTGACTATGCCTGCATCTGCTGGTTATTTTAAATCATATTCTCTCTGAATCTGCAGATTCTCTTTATAAAAGACGGACAGAAATTTGTTTGACCACAGTCCTCCGAGCCCCGCTTAGGAGGTAAACCACTGTATGTGTGGCTTCCGCATTTGCAGAGCCAACGGATCACAGACTGAAAATAGTCAAAAAAGAATTGCCGTATTGAACATGTGGTTTTTCCTTGTCATTTCCCTTAAACAATATAGTAGAATAACTGTTTACATAGCATTTACATTTTATTAGGAATATAGGTGACCTAGGGTTTATTTAAGGTGTATGTGAAAGCTGTGTAGGTTATAGCCAAACACTATGCTGTTTATTTATTTTTGTATTTTTGAGACGGGCTTGCTAAACAGTTCAGGCTGGCCTTGAGCTCACTTTGTAGCCCAGGCTGGTCTCGAACTCACAGCGATCTTCCTGCCTCAGCCTCCAGAGTGCTAGGATTACAGGTGTGCACCACCATGCTCGGCTTATTTATTTCTGAGACAGGGTCTTGCTATGTAGTCTAGGCTGGCCTGGAGCTCACTATGTAGCTCAGGTTGGACTCAAATTCATGTTGATCTTTCTGCCTCAGCCTCCCAAGTGCTGGGATTACAAGGGTACCCAGGCTGGTCTTGAACTCCTGGGCTCAAGAATTCCTCCTGCTTCAGCCTCCCCAGTAGGTGGGATGACAGACATCAGCCAATAGCACCCAGCTAGCTGTTCAGAGTACTGAGCAGATATATGATCTGACCTGGGCTGTTAGGGACAGATGTATACTGGGAGTGGACAATATTGCCACTGAGTTAGGACTCTCCAATGTACGTATTTATGTATGTATGTGTTACTGGGGATGGAACCCAGGACCTCACCCATACCAGCGAGTCTTCCACCACTGAGCTACACCCCCAGCCCTCCTACTGTGAACGATGGTGACAGGAACTGAAGTGGAGAAGACTGGGACACCAGGGGATGGCCTACAAACATTCTGCTTTGGACTTAACTTTGGGATGCCTTTTAAGATATCCAAATGGAGTTAACAAGTAGATAGCTAGATAGGAATTGAACTCAAAAGGTTAGACAGGAAAGAGATCTTGTACAGCAGTTTAACAATACCATTGAAAATCAAGGGACTAGGGGCCCAAGTGTGGTGGCCCTCAGGAGGCTGAGGCAGGAGGATTACTGCAAGTTCGAAGTCAGCCTGAATCCTCGTGAGACTGTCTCAAGAAACAAAAAATAACCAAGGGACTAAGGACCAATCTGTGGAAAGCACTCTTTAGTGATGGGCCCTTGTCGGGGGACTGCACAGCAGAGGGCTGCAGGAGGTGAAGCAGAGCCTAGGAGGGGCTAGAAGCCAAGCTGTAGGCCCATCTGCTTGGCCACCAAGGTAACCATCGAAGTGGTCCAGAAGCTCTAGGTGGACAGGGATGGCACAGGATGGCCAAGGATGTGGAGGCTATGCATGAAGGGCACCCCGTTATAGTCACCAACAGGAAGAGCCTCAGGGCTGTGGGGTGACTGTGTACCTGGGCAAGCAAATTCCTCAGGAGAGACTGCATCAGCGAAGGATGGCAAATGGGAGCTACGAAGGGAAGGAAGCCCCTGGGAATTTCTGGCTGGAGCAGGACTAGGAGAGGCGGCTACCCAGACGCTACTGATGAAGCTGATAGGGTACAGCCCAGTCTCGGCCTGCGCCTGTAGTGTCCGGCTGCTGCCCTAGACACCTGGCCTCTGACATCATCACTGTGCACACAGCACCACAGAAGGAAGAGGTATGAACACATCTGTGCCCAGGGAAGGAGGTGCGAGGTGCGCTCACTCAGAGGCGCTGTGGACAGAGGCCGTGCTGAGGCTGCGCTGGCCATGTTCCTGAAGAGCTGCCGCAGGACTGAGCCTCGGTGGGCCAGCACACTAGCTGCTGTCACCCAGGCACCAGCAACACGGCAGCTGTCACAGAAACCTCCAGCAAGGGCGGTAGCAGCTCAGGCTCTCAGCAGTACTTCATACCAGGCAGCAACTGGGACACTGATGTGCGCCTAGCCTGGCTATCCCAGAAATCATCCAGGTGTAGCATGAAACGGCCCGAGGACCTGAAAGCCTAAGCTCCTCGTCATTGTTGGCTTGCTGAGAGAAGTTCCCAGGCAGGGGGCGTAAAATTCGAATAGTAAACCTGAAAACAAGGTGCTCGTGAAAGAAGTTGGCCAACTGGACATGGCGGTGCATGACTAATCCTAACACTCATGAGGCTGGGGCAGGAGGATCAATCGTCCTGAGTTTGTGGCCAGGCTAACTACACAGTGACTTTAGTTCAACCCAAAAAAACAAAATTCTGCAAAACGGAGGTTACTTCTGTATTTATTACCGAGGCTTGAACCCAGGACTTTTGCACTCACCTACATTCCCAGCCCTTTTTAAATTCTGAGACACGTTCTTGCTGAGCTGCTCAGGCTGGGCTCACTCACACACAGTGACATGGTTACTTCTTCGCTTTCAGTCCCTTCTGGGACAGTACCCCGTCTCCTCCTGAGCTCTACCCCGACCATCCTCCTCTTCGCCCAGTGACTCGTCTACATTTCCTAACCGCACCTTGCAGCACTTCCTCTTCACAGTACTCCTCACAGTGATTATTAAAATAGGGATGATGAAGCCTTCATCAACTGTATCATCTTTGCCCATTCAAACAAGTTACAATGCATGCAGTTTTCCTTTGGTACTAAGAAAATAAAGAGTGACAAACATTTTTAAATTTAGAAATTTATTGTTTAATCCACAAGCTTCATATAGCTTTAGTTTAAAAAACAAAAACAAAAACAAAACAAAAACAGTGAAACCAAGACACTATTTCAAAGTCCGGGCCCTTCCAAGCTTCCAAATACAAGAGCTCTGAACATTATATAATCCCAATTGGAAGAGTAAGACAAAAATATGAATGGAGCCATGACATTTCAGAAAAGAAAGATTTCATATAACTGAAGGCTCGATCCTTCCTGGGACGAGCAACTGCCTTTACAAGGGAGAGGAGGGGAGGGAGGGGGCTGGTGAAGAGGGAGAGAGGAGGAAAAAGAAACCCAGAACACAGCAGAATCCAACTCCAGTGTTCGGAATCAACTTGTCACACAACCATATAAACCTAACGTCCTGGAGAACATGCATCCATTTTTCTGCTTTAACCTGGAGCTCGAATCCTGATTCATTTCAGCAGCGACTCCACAGGCACCAGGAAAGACTGTGGCATTAGAACATCCACGTACACTTTCGTGGTACTTCAACAGTGCTCTGATTTCTGGACAAGCTTACAAACCATACAAGGTTGGAGACATAACTTAAATGGGTGTGAAGACTCAAATGAGAAAAAGAAAAGGAGGGAAAAAAAAAGTAAAAAAGAAAATGGGGGAGCCCCCCTGGGAAGAGCCAGGGGCATTTAAAGAAACCATAAAAATGCCAACAATACTTAAACCCCTTTTTTTAAAAAAGAGATTTTTTTTTTGGCTTAAAATATTTTACTCTAAATGAATTTATGTCAGCTGTCAATGAAAAAATGTCACTAATACACTGTGGACACCTTTTGCAATGTAAATCCATGCCCCCCCTTTTTTATATGGTGAACTTCAACCTAGCAATTATTACAACAAATGTTATAGTCTAAAGCTCAAACACATTTTAGCAATTTTGAAATTGAATTGAGTACAAACCAAATAAAATTTACATCCTAACAAACATTCCCACCTAGGACTGTGGGGACACTTGAGCCTTCCGCATGGACCGCAGAGCCTTTTCCCGCAGGTGCTTCTCCAGGTCGTCCAGGTTATCCTCAGCTTCACTTTCAGTCTCCTGAAAAAGCCACCAAGAACCCAGGGTGCTCATTAGTGTGCCAGGTATGGAGATACGAGTGGGAGATACTGACTCAAGAGCAGAATCAAACTGCTGAGAGCTGCACAACCCTAGATATACTAAAACCCAGTAACTATGCTTTAAATACGTGAATTTATTTCAAAGAAGTTATTTTTAAAATGGAGCTGGATAAGGCCAGGTGTGGTGGCCCACGCCTGTGATCAGCACTCAGGAGGCTGAAGCAGGTGGATCACTCCAAGTTTGAGACCAGCCTGGGCTACAAAGCGAGCTCAAGGCCAGCCCGAGCTGCACAGCAAGACTTTGTCTCAAAAAGACAAAAAAAAAGGAGCTGGGGATGTAGTTCAGTGGGTATATACTTAGAATGAGCAAGGTCATAGGTTTGATCCCCAACACCAAAATAATTAGAAGATAAACTTAACTACATTAAGCTTTTAGGCAGCCCCTTTTGTTCCCATCCTTGGCCCCAGCAAATGCTTGCCCTTGGCAGGTCACCGAGAAACAGATCAGAATATGGCTGACTGCTAGGGAGCCAAGTGCCAGAGAAACTGATCGGGCTACTTCTCCAAATCAAACAGCTTCACTCTGCATAACCCCAGACAGAATGTACAGTCTGCAGGCACCTTCTTCGGCTCCGGGGCTGCCTCGGGCTCTTCCTGTGCTGATGTGGTTGTGGCAGCAGCAACAGCTGCAGGGGTGACAGGGGCCGTAGTGGGCGCAGCCACAGCCTTTTCCTTCTTGTGTTTTTTGTGCTTCTTGTGTTTCTTATCCTTTTTGTGTTTCTTGTCCTTCTTCTTCTTCTTTTTCTTCCCACCTCCTTCTTGATCAGAATTCTACAAATCCAGAAAAAAAAAAAGGAATATAATCAATCTGATCAGAGTTCTTTTCTAATAAAACTGAACTTTTGTTTTTTTGGTCTTTTTTGAGATAGAATTTCAGTATGCAGGTCAGGCTGGCCTTGAACTCACAATGATCTTTTTGCCTCAGCCTCCTGAGTGTTGGGATTACAGGAATGAGCCATCACACCTGGCTGAAACTGAACATTTTAACTCCTCAAGGAAATACTAAAATGGACAGATCTGCAAATTTCACAGAGGTTTTAGGACAGGAAAGAAGGCACAAGGCCAGCCGCCACCAAGAAAACCATTCCTAGAGATGGGAAACAAAAGCTAAGATATAATCCACATCCAGTATTTTAGGAACAGTAGATGGCTGAAGGATAACTGACTCCTACAATTAACCCCATCTAAATTTATATTAAGCCAGGTTTCCCCACTTTATGTGAGCCAGGCCACCAGGAATGCAGTCAAGGGCTAACTGCAGATGAGCTGACATCCACCTTCTGAACTTGAGGATTAGACAGATATCATGTCAGCTACTGGTAACACTTGTCTATCATGCAGCAGGCTTTCACTAGGGTACGTATGAGTCTAATCACATTCCTGTAATGTCGTGTCACCATCTGACCTCACCTAGAAGAGGTAGGTTTCTTCACCTTCATGCACATACAGAGATGTGTCTCAATTTCTGATGGGCCTATACCCCCATAAACCTGTAAATCCTAATGTAAGCTGAGAATATGCAACGTGAAAATGCCCTCAATACACCTCGTATTAAACATCATGGCTCAGCCTACCTCAAACATACTCAGATCATTTATAATGCCTATATATATATATTTTTTTGTTTTGTTTTTCTTCCGGTACCAGGAATCGAACTCATGACCTTGTACTTGCCAGGCAGGCACTGTGCTGCTGAGCTAAATCCCCAGCCCCTTATAATGCCTATAAATGGGCAAAATCATCTAATGTAGAGCGTACTGTATGATGTACTCTATCAAATCCTGTACTCTAGGTGAAAAACAACAGTACTTCAGATCACTAATCTGTGAAAAGATCCAACTTCAAAGTATGGCTTTTGCTGAATGCACATGCTTTTCACACCCACTGTAAACTCAAAATTCTAAACTGAACCACGATAGGCCAGGAACTGTACACCAAATTTTTCAAAGGACAGTTATAATCTTTACTTTCTTAGTGCTAGGGCTTGAATCCAGGGCACTAGCTTCACTCTCAGCCCTTATTAACTCATAAATCTCACATTTCTAAGCAATTACTTAAAATTCTTCATAATCTATCCAGTTAGCTTGCACAATTCAGTTAACTAATCACTGACTACCTAATACAGAAACCAGTTCAAGACCAGCTTTATAACTCACATGGGGAAAAACACTAACTCACAGTGTTTTAACAGTCTAGTACCACTTTCTCTTTTCAAGATAACCATATACAAATTTACAAAGGCTGTCCCACACAGGCAGATACACACCCTGGCTGGTGATGGGCTTGGCGTTGGGCTTTTAGCCTTTTTGATCGGCACCGCAGGGGACCAGTTTGTAGAGGGTGACTGCGACTGGACAGGGGATGGAGGTGCTGGGGGCTTTTTAGCTGCTGGCTCAGGAGATCCAGAGACAGATCGAGAGGATGAAACCCTCCTTACAGACTGCGGACTTGGTGAGGCCGCCCTAGATGCAGAGGAGAAAATAACAGTAGTGAGAGACTTCCATTCTTCAAGATAATCAACTATAATGCACTGTACAATCAAGTCACCAACTCTGCACTTTTTATACCATGCCAGTTCTACTAACTTTTGCTGAGTTACATCCTGAGCCCTTTTTTATTTTGAGATAGGGTCTCAGTTAAGTTGCTAAATTTCCTAGACTGGGCCTGAATTTCCAGTCCTACTGCCTCGACTCCCAGAGTTGCGAGGGTTATAGTTGCTGCCACTAAGCCGGGCTCACGTATCAAATTTACATCACGTAGTACTGAGCCCTACAATCTGTTCATGACGTTATCTGTATGAAAACAGTAAGCCAAATCTTTACATTTTACTTAAGACCGGTTTCATCTAAATCACACAAAAACAACAACTGTGTACATCACATCAGCTTAGTTTTGGACAGTCATTTCTCAAAAAACCTGATATTGCCAGGGTGGTGGTATATGCCTGTAACCCCAGCACTCTCTGGAGGCTGAGGCAGGATCACCATGAGTTCAGTGACAGCTTGGACTACACAGTAAGACCCTGTCTCGAAACAAAAACAAAAAACCTGATACTACTAAGAACCAGGTATTATTCTGTGGTATTTCACTTATACTATACAAAACTTCTCAAAATATAAAAGAATCTACAAGATGTTTCTTTAATAATTTATATTCAGCTTATCCCTTCCTGTAACTTCTCAATAAAAGGAAGTTTCCTCATAAAGAGGCATGCAACTAAGTATTCCTAACAAAAATAGCATAAAATAGTTTTACTTTTTTGTCTTTTTAAGTTCTGGAGTTCTGGAGACTCTTCTAATGGGCCTGGTACTTGGAGATGGAGACTGCCTCCTTTGGGGTGAGGCCGATGTTCCTCTTCGAACAGGTGGAGGACTTGAGGTCTGAGGAGCTCGCGGCCGCGGTGAGGGCGAATGTCGTTTGTTTGGTTGTGGTGACCGAGTCTCCCTGGGAGCGCGGCTTGGGGAAGACCCTTTCCTATGCTTTGATGGGACAGATGGTGAGCGTCTCTTGGCAGGTGGGGAGCTTCTTTGTTTGGGCGGTGGAGAGGGGGAGACCCGGCGCTTTGGTGGTGGGGATGGCGATACCCTTCTCTTAGGAGGGGGTGGGGGTGAAGCCGCTCTTCTCTTTGGAGGTGGAGAAGGAGAGTACCTCCTCTGTATGGGAGGAGAGTACCTTCTTGGGGAAGGCGAGCGCCGCCGAGGGGCAGGTGAGGGAGTCCTAGGAAAAACACACATCATTAAGCTAGACGGCCCAACAGGATCAAGACAATGCAAAAAGCCAGAGTAAACAATAGCTATGGCTATCCTGCAGTTAACACTGGGCTAATGGTGTACACTTCTAAGTGGGCATGCCATACTTTTATTCACATTTAGAGTAAAAAAAAAAAACAACAGAAAAATCACAAAATAAATCATAAAGCTCTGATATTACCATATAACTGCTAGCTAACCACAGCAGCAGGACTCTTGTTTTCAGCCAACTCCCTCAGGAAGTCTGCTTTAGAGGGCTAACCTGTGCAGTGTCCTCTCTGAACTGGCATCTGCATTCTAGATTAATAATCAAGAGTTCACTACACAAGCTTTAAAGATACTCCTACTTCTTTTCAAAGAGAAATGTCCCACTTTCTATCTCAAAAGATCACTATTCAATGGAAGCCAACCACTGGGTAGAATGTATCTCTATGAAAGCCCAACCCAGCCTTTCTTGTAATATGTGATTCTGACATAACCCTGATGTACCTCTTAGGAATCAAGACTGGAACACAGCATTCAGGCCCAACTGTTTAAATCTCTTGGGCCTTTCAGATGCCCAGCTCAAAATAAATTCCTACCCATAATCAGGTCAACAATGAGCCAGTTTTGGAGCAGTGTTGTAGAGTATGGTTTCACTGTTCCACTTGGGTAGTTATTTAGTAACTGCAAACCTCAGTTTCCTAACCAGAAAAATGAGAATACCAGCTACCAAGCAAGGTAACCTTGAGGACTACAAGTAAAGTTTCTAAGGCACTTAACACTCTGCCTGGCATATAAAAGGCACTGAAGAATGGTAGATAGTCATTGTACTGCTTGGCAATGTGTTTCAGCGATGCCATTGAAATGTTTTCCTTAGTTTTTATTTTAAAATAATTCTAGACTTACAGAACACTTACAACAGCAAAGATTTCCCACAAAACCATGTTAGTATCTATAAAAACCATTAAAACTTCCTTCAGTACTTAGTATTAATCAATGATGACCCTGTTTTCCACTAATGAATATCCTTTTTCTGAACTACAATCTTAGATCTCCTTAGTGTCTACCAAATTGTGATTGTTCCTCAGTCTTCCAGGACTGACATTCCTGACGGGTACTGTCTACTTCGGGTTGTAGAATGGGTCCCCCGGCTACAGATTTGGCAAGACTATTACACAAGTCTCCAGAAAACACAGCGTACCAGAACGTATCAGTGAGGGTGCTAACGCTGTTAAAGAGGCACATATCAGGCACAACTCTTGTACAGTACTGTACAGTTACGATTTTCTCCCTGTAGTCACTAACTAGCCATACCAACCACTTATTTAACCTCTTTATGTCATTCACACACTCTTACAATGTGCCCATTTAAAAAGTGCGATTCGGGGTTTCAGCATTTACATGGATGCACAAGTACTGCCACTCTCCCTTGCTTCCATCCCACCCCTACCCCACTAATCTCCTTTCCATTTCTATGTTTTGAGCTTTTCGTTCATAGGAAAGTATGTGGTCTGTTTTCGACTGGTTGAGCAGTGCAGTTCTAATAATCAAGTCTCATCACAGTTTCAGAGCCACTCCACTGGCACCCCAAGTACCTTCGTCGTGGCGGTGGCGTGGGAGATCTGCGCCGCCGAGGAGGAGGAGCTGGTGAAGGAGAGCGGCGTCTTCTGGCGGGCGGAGGGGTGGGGCTTCTCCTTCGTCTACCGCTAAACCAAAGAATAACAGTTGATTTTGAGTCAGCAGCATTAATAATTAAGTGCCCCAGAAAACATACTTTTCGTTACTATTAACTTTTTAAAATGATAGGTCAAGAATGTAGGAAAGACTTGACATTTAAAAAAATTACTGTTTCATTTGTGTTAATGATAGTTTTATGAAAAAAATTTGAAGACTTATGCACTCCTTTTTAATTAGGATGCAGCACTGTAATCACCTGGGGAACTCACATTTTTGCCTACCAGGTCTTGTTAAGTATAGCCAGGTGTCTTTGGAAAAGGCTACAGGTGATTCTTACTCCTTGGTGGGACCTACTGCTTTACAATCTCTACAGAAATTTAAAATGTTAATAGTTGCCAGTAGCTTAAGACCCAATTTTTTTGGCGGGTGTGTGTGTGTGTGGGGGGGGGTGTGGGTCCGGGTCACTGCTACAATTTTTTTTTTTTTTTTTTTGTACCAGGAATCGAACTCTCAATCTCACGTTTGCCAGGCATACAAATTCTTAATGTTCTAAAATATGTCTCCATTGTTTGACTTGTACAAAATTTCCTAAAAACACTATTCCAAAGACAAATGACCAAAGGTGTTACAAAACAAAGCTACCCTGGGGCGAATGTGGGTTAAAATACAGTTGAAACAAACAAAAAAAAAAGATGAAAAAAATATATAGAACAGATGCCAAGTGCGGTGGCATACAGTTGTATTTCTAGCACTCTAGGAGGCTGAGGCAGAAGGATTGCCAAATTTAAGCCCAGCCCTGTGTCTCAAAAAAAAAAATCGAGTCACAGAAACCTTAATTCTGAACTGTTACACATTTAACCAATACAAATGGTACATATAAGAGCACACCAATAGTAGCCTTGTGACAGACTTATTCAAATATAGCGGTGCTTTGGTTTAAAGACTTAATTTGTTCTACAATTTTGGAAAAGATGGCCACATCTGTCTGTGAACCAAACTGTTTG
Source organism: Chinchilla lanigera (assembly GCF_000276665.1). Classification (NCBI taxonomy): domain Eukaryota; kingdom Metazoa; phylum Chordata; class Mammalia; order Rodentia; family Chinchillidae; genus Chinchilla; species Chinchilla lanigera. The sequence goes on along the minus strand of NW_004955452.1, from coordinate 4,427,140 downwards.
TGAACAATAACATTCATGAACCGAAGTACCACGTATTTGTCATCTTTTAGCTAAGTTCACATATACAAAGTAGTTTTAAATTTTTTCGCCTAGAACATGAGAATGCTTCCTGTGAATATGGAATTAGTTTCAAGTGTTTGCTAGGTCTTGGTTTCCCTTTGAAACTAAGGAAGCCAGGCAACATAGTGCAGGCCTATAATCCTAGCAATGAGGAGGATGAGACAGATCACCATGAGTTAAGGCCAGCCTTGGTCTGCATAGCAAGACCCTGTATCTCAAAAAGCCAAACCAAACCCAAAACCCAGAACTAAGAAAAACTTTATTAATGGACACTCTCCTTAGTTAGAAGAAAAACCCCCAATTTAATGATAAATTTAGTTTCCAATTTAGATTCACTTCTGGTTTGTAGGAACTAATACTGCACTTTGAATACTCAATATATAAAAATTTCTTTTTTAAAAAAATGTATAAAATTTTCAAAACCAAGCTGGGTATGATGGCGCACACCTGTAATACAAGCACTCAGGAGGCTGAGGCAGAGGAGTATCACCCCAAGGTCAAGGCCAGCCTGTGTTAAGGCTGGCCTGAAACATATAGGGAGGCCCTGTCTTAAAAAAAAAAAAAAAGTCAAAGCTAGGCCCTATTTTCCCTCCTAAAAAGACACTGAAGTTCAAATTCAAATTATTTTTCTCTAAATTCTAAGTAACTGATACAATTTCTAATAGCAATGAACTTGAAGCTACAACTAAAACTAGTTTTTTGTTTTGTTTTGAGATAGGGTCTCACTACGCATTTCAGGCTGGCACTGAATTCACTATGTAACTGAGGCTGGCCTCAAACTTGCAGCAACCCTCCTGTCTCAGCCTCCTGAGAACTGGGATTACAGGCATGTGCCACCATACCTGGTGTAAAAATAGTTTTAAAAATAAGAACAAAACAAAAACACACTGAAGCAAGGCAATGAACATTAGTTCTGGTTTCACTGTTGTGAGGACTCTTTCCAGACTACCAAGTAGTTTCATAGTGGGGAAAAAGTGGAAGAGAAAATCAAACCACTAACCTAATATTGTAAAGCAAGTTTTAGTTGTTAGCAATTTCACAGAAGCCAGAGGTCACTGTGGCTGGGAAAAAAGACTGTAGCATCCAATTTACCCTTTTTAGGTTTCTATTTTTTATTATCAAGAAACAGCTCCCTCTACAATGTAAATAAATGCCCAGCTTTGTTCCATCACAAACAGTGCTGACCGGCTCCAGGAGAGCTCTTCTAAGAATACACTTTTATTAATGAGATTACCTAAAATGAGGCTGCATCAAAACCTGAGGTACAAAGAGGGCTGGGGGAAACAGCTCAGTAGAGAGCTCTTGCCCAGTATGCATGAGGCCCTGAGTTTGATGCCCCGCACTGCACCAAAAAAGAGGTAAATTTTACCAAGGACATTTACTAGATAAAAGCATCCCTAACCTGAAAACCCCAAATGCTCCAAAAGCCAAAACCTTCTGAATACCTTATTATACCCAAGTTTTGGATTTCACATTTTCAGATTAGAGTTGTTCAACTGGAAAAGTCTATGCCAATACTCCAAAATCTGAACAACTTTTGGCCCCCAGCATTTTGGATAAGATATTCAAACTGCAATTAAATATTTACTGAGCCAGATATGGTCATGCATGCCTATAATCCTAGCACTTGTGCGGCTGAGGCAGGACTGCTGTGAGTTCGAGGCCAGCCTGTTCGAGGCCTACAAAGTGAGTTTAAGGCCAGTCTGAACTACACAGTGAGAGACCTTGTCTCAGAGCACTAAAACAACAACAAAATTTCATTACTGGCAGCTAATGCCCTCTACAGTAGAAAACTGGTTCAAACTAGTGTATTTATAAAGTCAACAGTACAGGTCTAAGTCCTGGCTTATAGGTATAGTGGTGCATGCCTGTAATCCCAGCACTTGTACTTGGGAAGCTGAGGCCAGCCTAGGCTACAAAGTTCAAGGACAGCCTGCACTACACAGTAAGATTTTGTCTTAAAAAAAAAAAAAGGTACTAAGTTCTGGCCTTGTCACTTTGTGACCCTAAGAAACTCACTTTACTATATTCAGGTCCCTGTTTTCTCACTTATGAGATAGGCCGGAAATGCAGCTCTGAAATGTTACGCACAATCACTAATACATAACAAACAATGAAGGGGCTGGGAATTTAGCTCAGCGGCACAGCACCTGCCTGGCAAGCACAAGGTTGTGAGTTTGATTTCCAGTACCGGGTGGGGGGGGTGGCCCACAAACATAACAAACCATGAAAAAGTTTCAATAAAGACACGCAACCTGCTTTTCTACTACTGGGAAGACTGAATACAGCTGAAAACCTACCTTGCAGGGAGACCTGCAAACGTCCCCCTGTGCAGTTCAGGCTGGCCTTGAGCTCACTTTGTAGCTCAGGCTGGTCTCGAACTCACAACGATTCTCCTGCCTCAGCCTCCCGAGTGCTGGGATTACAGCGTGCGCCACCACGCCTGGCTTTTTAAAGTTTCTTCATAAAAGTTTTTTGCTTTTTCTAAAAGTCATCACAAATACAAAGTCCCTCCCCACTAAATCTAAGGGGTTTAGATTTCTTATTCTTGGAAAAGACCTATACACTGCTAAAACTATGTGTACTTCTTGATGTAATTTGAAGCATATATTGCAAGAACGGTAACCAGACAATCAAAATTTAAATCAAGAAAACTTGGGAACTTCTCCATAGCCACAGCCACTCTAAGTACAGTATGACCACCTATATAGGAAATTTATTCACTAACTTTTGGTATGTAACCCTAATTTACAAAGTAGTATCTAACCAACCTTTTAGTCACTGGCGATTGCCATCGCTTTCCCATCTGCATCCTGAGAGCAGCGGAGAAAAACAAATGTCAAGAATTCCATTCACTAAATTATTTACTTCACCGGAATTAAATCACACTGATGGAGAGACTTTTACGTTTTCAAAGACATATGGGCGTTAATGTTATTACATCAGTGGTTTGTTCTCCCAGTCATGGACATACATATCACTGTTTCAAACTTACCAAGCTCTCATTCAATACTAGTAACTAACAACAAAAGAAAACAAAGACCCAAAAATATGAAAACCCAAACAAACAAAACCTGACTTCTTCATTAACCAAATTCTAAAATAATCCCTCAGCCCTCCCTTTAAGTTATGAACCTTCATCATAACTATATAGTGTCAGCAAAGACTATTAAACAAAAGACATTACCGAGGGGAAGTCTCTTTCTGGCGCTTTCGGGGTGATGGAGATGCACTCCGGGAAGGGGAATGTCTCCGCCGCCTGCCCACCTCACCATTTTTCACATGGGATCGCTTGGGTCGCTCATCTTCAGAGGAAGAGGAGGAGCCAGAGTCTACAATTACACAGCAAAGGAAAATGTTACATGATATCTGTGCTTAACAGAGGCTGTCCAAGTCTTTTGAGTCTAGCGTAAGTAACATTTATACAACCCACAAGTTTTGGACAAAGACAGTATCAATATATGCTCAATTACTTCAAAGCCAAGCCTATGTAAATATACATCATACAAAGTATCATTTCCATAGGACAACCCAATCAAGTATCAATCAATGATAGTCTATGAGCACCTCTTAAAGTCTAGTGATTTTCCAAATAACCAAGTGAGAAGGCACCTCCGGAAATAACTTGATCTCACTGCTCTAAGCTCTGAATGCTACTGGGTGGGTAGGGTAGTCTGACCTTTATAGTGTAAACGAAATGCAAAAGTAATGCCTACTCAATTAGCAAATAAGCTAATAGTAACAGAGGACCTGGATAAAGAACCAGGTTTCTGTGCAATTTCTTGTTTGCTTTTTGAGACAGGATCTTACTGTATTGTTCAGGGTGACTCTGAACTATGTAATCCAGGCTGGCCCTGAACTTGTGGTGATCCTTCTGACTCCATGTCCTGTGTAACACTCTTTAATCTAACAACTCCAATTCTAATTTTTACAGATATATGTGCATAAACACATACACAAGGAAATAACCCCCAGAAACAACCTTAAGAGTTTTTATAAGAATATACCGTTAATTGGGGCTGGGTAGCTCAGTGGCACAGCACCTGCCTGGCAAGCGCAAGGTCATGAGTTTGATCCCCGGTACCAGAAAAACACACACACACACACACACACACACACACACACACAAAATATATATATATATAAAAAAAGAATATACTGTAATTTATTACATCAGTTGCCTATAGTCAAATGGCTCAATAAATTATGGTATATTCTTATAAAAAAACACTGCAGCTGGCAAAAGAATGAGGTAGACTCCTGAGAATAAGGAAAGATGTTCTGCATATATAGACAGGTTTGTTTCTCCCCTTTAAAGCTATATATATATCTGGATATGCACAAATATTTTCTGAATAGAAGCTTTTGGTGGATGAGACTGGGGACTGGACAAAAGAATTAAACTGTTCCTTTTTTTCTGAAACTGATTTTGATTTTTTGTTGCGACAAGGTCTCGCTGTATAGTTCAAGCTGGTTTTGAACTATGTAGCCAGCCTAGCCCAGGCTGGCCTCAAACTCATGGAGATCCTCCTACCGAGCCGCCCAAAGGTTGGGATTACAGGTGTGCCAACAAATGCAGTTTACTGTTCCATTTTTAAAAACCATTTTGTCCCATTCCAGATTTCTTGTAGGCACAAATACTTCTCTTACGTATAATCACTACACACTGATGGGCAGTTACCATTCAAGCATCTGTTACTTTAAAATGCAGGTCAAAGAGCTAATCAGTGTCTCACCAGATGAAGACTGCTGGTTCTGTCGTCTGTACTGGCGTCTCTGCTGCACAGAATCGGCTGCAGCCATTTTGCCACCTTTATCTTCTTCTAGAAGATGGACACATTTAGAAAGTGTTTCTTTAGTTATCCATACAGATAGTTTCAACACTCCAATAGTCTCTCTAACCTTTATCTAGTTGGGTCAGGCAATACAACCACAATGTATCATCAAAATAACCTTATTTAGGGATTACAGGTCAGGCTGAAAGTCAAACAATTCACTGTCAGAATCTGCATTTTTCGGGCTGAGGATTTAGCTCAGCTACACAGCGCTTGCCTGGCAAGCACAAGGTCGTGAGTTTGAGTCCCGGTACCAGAAAAAAAACCAAAAAACAAAAAACAAAAAAAAAAGGGATCGGCATTCTTCCTATTTCAGATGGAAAAAAACCCAACTCAGATGAATTAATTAAACAAAAAAGTCATTAGTGTTAGAGCTGGGGATTCCAACCAGGTCTACCTAACTTTAGTCTTAGTTCTTCCACAGTAAGCATAACCTAATTAAGGTTCAATCAGAAAGGAATAACCAATATACAGGGGCAAAATCAACTTGAAAAAAGTAACAAGACTTACCAGATTCAGATAACTCTACTTTTCTAGGCTTTGGTGCTGGTGATGGTGATTCTCTTTTCTCAGTACCTTTATGTTTTGTCACTAAAAAGTGAGGGGAAAAAAAAAAAACACAACTCACATACAATAAGGACAACACAAGATGCCTTCTTAACAGTACAAAAAAACCTGGTATGTCCATTCCCAAAAAGAATTTACTAAGAATTTCCATCTTCTCAGGCACCTTTAAAAGTTTCGTGAAAAACTTTAAAAGTGTCTACAGTAATTTCCAAATCTTGAGATTTTAAAAGAGCCAACAGTTACGAGAAACTGGGAACTGTTACCAAGTAGCTTTATGCTGCCTGGTACAATGAACTCAAGAAAGCAATCTGAGGGTAACTCAAGTACCACAACCTAACACAAACACACACTCAAACTTCAGAAACTCCATCAACACAGCTTTCAAAAAACCACTGCACACACACATACAACCAAAACACCACCGTGCATGGTTTCAGAAAAGCAGTAAAGATATGCAATAAGCAGCTCACAGGCTGGGGGCAGCGGCACACGCTAGTACCCCAGCAGTCTGGGAAGCTTAGGTAGGAGAAGTATATTTGAGCCCAATATGGGGAATTTGTTTGTTTATTTTTGTGCTAGGAATCGAACTCAGGACCTCATGCTTGCTGGGCAGGTGTGTGTGCCACTGAGCTACATCCCCAGCCCAAGGAATTTAGCAAGACCCTGTAACAAAATAAAATACCTGTAGACGTAGGCCTGGGTAAAGGCTCTGAGTTCAACCTCCCTCCCCCAAACCAAACTTTTGAAACTTACGGGAAAAGATACCTGGTCTGACAAAGATAAATAATTAGCCACCCAAGAACTGCAGGCTCTTATGTAGCACAAAATGTTCAGAAGATCATGGGAGAGTTTAATATCCATATAATCACAATTGTAAAAATTATTCAAAACTTCCAACACAGCTCTGCTGTGATAGTAGGATCACCTGATGATCTTGTAATCACCTACACAGGAAATTACAGCAACTACCTTTTATATTGGACCCATGGCTTACAAACTCAATGCGTTCCCAAGGGCTGTTTGTAACACGAGTTGTCAACTGAAGGCTCAGGCTTCTCTACATAGCCCTCAGAGTCTCTCCTGCAACCAGGCAGAGCTCTATCCCTAGGTATTGGCCCAGAATTTCTCAATTAACCCCATACAAGAAAGGATGCTGTAATGTTCCTTCCAGAGTGCATTAGGAATTAAATTGGTATCTGGGACCATCTGGAAGCACAAGCAGCCAGCAGTCAGGTCATAACTCAAGACTCTGGTCATAAGTGAAAACTAAATTCTGGTTATAACCTGAGCTGTTGGTACGCCAAGCCGGTCGTAACTCAAAGGTGCACTGCATGCGCCTGCTCTACCACAGCCACTATTAGGCACTGCTCTCATTCTCTTCCCTCTGCTCCACTTTACAGGAGACACCTGAGCCTTAAAAGGAGTAAGTTTACCACAGTCATAAAAGCACGTATGTGAGTCAGAATATGAACCCAAGATTGTTTTCAGGGCATCGACCGTGTGAGTCCCAACAACTACTCTCAATATCGTTCCACTACAACAAAAATGTTAAGTACACGCAATTATAACAATCATACCACAGATTAACTGAAACACCCTCTCTAATACATACATCTATAGATAATGTGATGCCCTGGGGATTCTTTTTATTTTTGGTCTTTTTGAGACAGGGTCTTGCTCTGCAGTTCAGGCTGGCCTTGAGCTCACTTTTAGCCCAGCCTGGTCTCGAACTCGCCACGATTGTCCTGCCTCAGCCTCCTGAGTGCTGGGATTACAGGAGTGCGCCACTATGCCCGGCAAAGCCTCTATTTTTAAGTGTAATTCTCAATTTCTGTAAAAAGAGGAAGTCAGCCATAAAACCAAACATCCAAGTTACCACCTTTGAGAATTAAGTTTCAAAACTTGTTTTGGGAGCTGCTTTTTAAGATAGAATATATTTCCTCTAAGAAATGTTAAAAATATGGTTATGTTTGCAAGATAGTTGGTAAATGTCTACTTAGCAAAGAATGTATCCCCCGCTCCAACGGAAAGAAACATTTTATCATGATTTGAGCTTTTAATGACTCAGCTGAAAGTGTATTTAATTATTAATGTTGTGGATTTCTTTTTTTTGAGACAGGGTCTTGCTATGCAGTTCAGGATGGCCTGAGCTCACTTTGTAACCCATGTTGGTCTTGAACTTGCAACAACTTTCCTGCCTCAGCCTCCAGAGTGCTGGGTCTATAGGCATGACCATACCTGCCAATACAGCATATTTAACATGGCTACACTTATTTAAACAAACTTGGAAGTACCACTATCAAAGGGGCAGCACTTATGAAATACTTCATTGAATAATGCACCATTTCATGTGCTAAGACAAAGCCAACTGAACTGCGATGTACTTCACAAGATCCCTTTTGATGATACTGTACACTGTACTCCAAGTAATTTCCCTCCAAGTTCCCCCAAATACTTTCCCTCTCCCTCCCACTTTTTTGGCCCACAGACAGCAGAACCCTTGAACCCTGAGTATATCCCATGGAATACAAATGTGAAATCTCTCACATTTCAACGGTCCCACTGCTCTGATATGAAATAGAAACCACAATGAAAGAATTTCTAAAATTGTGCTTCTAGCCTCCTTCAGCAATCAAAGGCATTTTAAGGGTAGGAAAGCTAAACAAAATATACATTACACAGCTAGGAATGAGAATATTTAAATTCTATTCCTGGCTGGCTCATCTGACCAAGCCACTTATTGTAAGAACCTGTTTCTTGATAACAATCTCTAAGGTCTTTTGTAGCTTTCGAATTTCATTACAGGGCTAGGATCATTTTAATTACAATATAAAAAAAGGTGGTTTCCATAGCTCAAATCATATTCGGCTTCAGAGGATACAATACAGCCTCTGACTACACTGCCTATAGTGTGTTTTTAGCAGGCTTTTGTTTGGGCAGGGAAACCTTGTTTCAGAACCCACAAAAATACTAGTGCCTTCTCCTCCACCATTATTTTTCTCCTATGCATATACCCACTGTTTCTTTGTTAACAGCAAAAGTCAAAACATAAGAGGTTGGTACCTATGCAACCTCATTCATTCATTCATTCATTCATTCACTCATTCAGTTTTTTGAAACAGGGTCTCATTATGTAGCTCAGACTGGCCTCAAACTCACTATATAACCTAGGTGGCATCAAATGTGTGGCAATCCTCCTCCCTTAGCCACCCAAGTGCTAGGACCTGTGTAACCTCTTTTAAAAAGATAATACTAGGGGCTGGGGATTTAGCTCAGCGGCAAAGTGTCTGCCTGGCAAGCGCAAGGTCGTGAGTTCGGTTCCCGGTACCGGAGAAAAACCAAAAAAACAGATAATACTTCTTAGCGCTTACGCTATTTTAACAAGGATTCAGTTCATCCATTTAGGTACTTCTGTAACCCCATGGCTATATGATAAAAATGGAAAAACTATAACCTGATGAGTTTTTTCAAAGCAATGACAGGAACATTTGTATTTTTTCCCTAGAGTGTTTTCTGGTTCTAAAGGATAAAATATTCAGAATTGCAAACTTCACAGAAGAAAATACATCAGTGCAGCAAGCATCACCATGAATGGTCTGAAATTTCCCAATTTTGAACAGAAATGCACGAGGTTGTAAAATGTGACACTGAGACCTTAATCCCATACTTAATTGATCACATTTTACATATCACCAAATTAACTTCATGCTAAAATTAAAAACAGCCAGGCATGCTGGTGCATAGTTGTAATTGCAGCACCTGGGAGGCTGAGGCAGAAAGACTGCCACAAGTTCAAGGTCAGCCTGGACTACACAGTGAGAACCTTCCTCCAAAAACCAGAAACAGCCTCTCACTCAAATGAAAGCCAAAACATTACTTTTTACAGGCAAGTTGCCATTATAGTATTTGCTAGTCCTACTTCCACTCTGACAGTTGATCTTATTTTGGTGGTAGGGGGAGGTGTAGGGGTTGAGACAGGGTCTCATTATTTAGTTCAGGCTGGGGTTGAAATCACTGTGACTCTTCTACCTCAACCTCCTGAGTGCTGGGATTACAGGTATGCGCCACCACCCCTGGCTCTCCCCATTTATCTGTGCCTTCACTGTAACAGAGGTCAAAAAAAGTGAAGTGAAGTTAGCCTTTCTAAATATTATCACGCTGCAGAGTCTGGGGAAAGGAATGCAGCAAGAGCACACGTAGGGTAACTGACTAGAAATTCTGGTGTCATGCAGCTCATTATACTAGGAAAATTTTGCCAACATCTATTTGCTTGTTTCCAATCTGAAAACTTTAATGTCAACAGAACACAAGCATGTTAACCTACAGATTGCTCCCTAAAATCCAATTACTACTGTGGTGGGTTTTTTTTTTTTTTGTCTTATGCGAGACTCACTCTGTAGCCCAGGCTGGCCTTGACTTTCAACGATCCTCCTGTCTCAGCCTCCCCGAGTGCTGGGAATACAGGCTTACAGGGGCGCACCACCACACCCAGGCTGTGGTAGCTTTTGTAGTCCTTCCTGCCCTCTCACCTTTCAGTCTGTTTATATAATTTCAGCCCTAACCACCACAGATAATTCATGAGCCCTAAAGTTTTTCTCTTGTATATATTGCTAAAAGGCAGTATGCAGGTCCTGGGATCTCTCTGTCTGTCTTTCCCTCTCCCTCCCTCTCCCTCCCTCCCCCCCCCCTCTCTCCCCTCCAATAGAGCACAATCTTCACTCAGACTAAACAGCATTTTACTTGCTTGGCAAGATCACAAATGACAAATTCCTCAGAAATCAACCTACAGAATAAAGGATAAAACTCAAAACTTTGCCTAGAACCTACATTAAATCAAACATACAAAAACAAAAAACACCACACCAACTTTTAAGAAGACACTATGTCCTTTCCTTGGAAATACAATGTGGCCCAAAACAAATTACAATAGAATACCAAGTACTCAAATAACATATGAAAAGAAAAATCACCAGGGGGAAAAAAGGGTTAACTAGTCTCAATAATAAAATGAAACGTTATCATCCAACACAAACTCTGATGAATTATCACAACTCCGACAGACTACTACTGGGATCATATTTCTCTCTTCATGTTCAATACCAGACAGCAGGTCTAAAAGCAAATAGCTTTTACACGTCAACTCTTAACCAAGCCCAACAATTTAACACAGGAAAGAAAATGTAAACTTAGAAGCAAACTTAGAACAGTATTTTTACCTTTACCTGACGTTCTCCCGGGAGACACAGAAACACGGCTTTTTCTTGTACGGTTTGACTGCTGGGGTGTTGGGGAATGACGAGTTTTTGGTGGTGGAGTAGCGGGAGGTGATGGCCTGTGCCTTCGCCTTGGAGGACTTGCTGAAGGAGATAACCTACGAGTTTTGCGAGGGGGGCTGGACGTCCTCTTGGGAGGTTTCTTTGGTGGTGACCGGGAACGAGACGAGGAGGATGATGAGCTACTCCCAGACAATGATGCTGATGAACGTCTTCTTCTGTGGAATAAAGTATCCATATTCACAAACTGCGTCTTTACAAAAATGACCTTACAGATACGTAGTATACACAAAAATATAGCTACTTTTATCCAACTTTTGAGTTTATGTAGCTAAGCACATAAATGAGTTTTTAAAAAACCAGGAAACAAAAGCAGAACCTACTACAGGAAACAGCTAGTTCTGAGACTAAATAGAAATAACTAATTCTGATAAATGTTTCTGAGTTGTCTCCCAAGTTGTAAAATTTGTCAAGTTGAGTGCTAGGTGATAGAGTAACTAACCAGTCTTTCTTCCTTAGGAATGATATTGGTGTTTTGGAGTTTGCATTCAAAATGTGGGAAGAAAAGTATTTTTTATTTAATAATACAACACTGAGCAACCTTTATTTGGAATTTTTAGGGAAAGTTGCGAGATTAAGAATTCATTTAGCTACATAAACTTAGAAGCAGGGGCCTCTCGAATTCTGCGGCATAATCTGTGGTTAAGTTCTGTTGCAATTATGTGTACCTGCAGAATTCACCTTTGGCAGAAGAATTCCTGAGAACCTGAAAAAAAGAAACCCTACCTTAAGTGTGAGATTAAAAACTGGCTGAAAGGGAATCTTACACAATCTGTAAAATATTTTGACTGCTAAATGGCTTAGTTAAGCACAATTAAAACATGCTGTTTGCAAAACTCCAATATAAGAAATAGCTGTTTCCCACTAATTTTGTAATACACTAGCATTACTTTCTCCTAAGGAGAAATAATCAATTTCAGAAAATTTTAGGGAAGTGTGATACCTGAAATGACCAATCATTTATATCATTAGTCTTATCTGTAAGTAGTAAAAAGCACATCTATAATTCTGAATAGTGGCAGTAAATATAATGTGACAAACTCTTCCCAAAGTAAATTTTTTTTGGTTAAGTATAAAACTTTGAAGAACCTAACTGCAGAAATAAATCTTACTGAGGTTATTTGATATTTTCCCTCTTTACTCACAAGTTGACTTATTTATTTCCCTGAAAAAAAATCTTAAAAGACTCAAACCTAAAACATCTTGTCAAGGGCTGAGGTGTATAGCTCAATGATTATCATGATCAAGACTCTGAGTTCAATGACTAGCACAAAAAAATGAAAAAAAAAATCTGTGTCAAATATAATCTGGTTTAATTATACTTCCTTTCAAAAACAAGCAACATGTATTACCAAGAAGGCACAAGTCAGGTGTGGTGGTGCACGCCTGTAGTCCCAGCACTCAGCAGGCTGAGGCAGAAGGATTGCAGCAGGTTCAAGGCCAGCCTTGAACTGTGTAGTAAGTTCAAGATCTGAATTGAGATCTGAATTTCAGTTCTGAGTTCAAGACCTGAATAGCGAGACTCTCTCAGAAAACAAAACGAACAAAAAAAGGCACAAAAACTGCTGCCAGTGCACCAAGCCTCTACTCTGGTAGATTTAATCAATCTTTTTGTTATTTTTGTATGTCCAAGATGCAAATATTGAATCTTATGGTCAGAGCAATTTAGGAAAAAGAAAACTGGTATTGGCAGTTACATCTATGTCTAATCTCTTCAAAAGTAACCAGACAGCAAACTACTAAAAATGGTTATTTATATGAAATGAGAATGTACATAAATTTCAATTTATAGTATTTAGTTGAACTGTTTATGATAATCGTCAGTATTCAGACAATGGCAAAGACACAGTAAAAAAAAATTAAGTAACTATAGCAATGGCTTACTTTAGTTGGGGCTTGTTTTGTTTTTTGTTCTTGTTTTTTTTTTTTTTTTTTTGAGACAAGGTCCCACTATGTAGCCCAGGCTGGCCTTAAACTAACAGCAATCCTCCAGTCTCATCCTCCTGAGTGGGGGGCCATAGGCATGCACACCATGCCTGGCTAGCAATTTAAAATTGGTAGAAGTAGCTGACTTGCCCTGTAGTCAGCCACTTTTCGAAAGTCAGTGGCAAGTTAAGTCAAAAGGAAGACAGCCAATTCTCTTACTTGGTAAAGTCCTAAAAGATAAGTTAACATGAAGTACGTACAGTATTTTGAATTTGTGAAGGCCACACTAAACATTTTTCACAACTCATAAACAGCACCATACTTCAACTACAAAGAGCTCTTTAGAAAACAGTAATATCCCGTAAGGTCTTTCTCCCAGTGAGACAGTAATTTAAATTATCCCAAAATAAAGATTATCCTAAAGTGTCAGAATTTTTGACACTTCCAAACTAAAGCAAACAACAGCAAAACACCTCACCGTCTTACTGGAGATCTACTCCTCCTATGCCTTGGAGGAGGTGGCATTCGTCGTGGTGGAGTTCTTCTCCGAGGAGATGGTCTCCTTCTCGGGCTTGGCCGCCTTCTAGGTGAGTATGATCTGCCATAACAAACACAATTCAGCCGAATAAATGGGGAGCAAAGAATTTTTTTACATCGTTTTTTTCCAATCATCCTTTTTTTTCCAAGATAAGACTTCCCCAAGTAGTTCAGGCTGGCCTCAAACTCACAGTGATCCTCCTGCCTCAGCTACCTGAGTGCTAGGATTACAGGCATGACCACCATGCCAGGCCTCCAACGCTACATTTTAAAATTAAAATTTTTGTTCTTTTGAGATAGGGTCTCATTATATACCCCAGGATAGCCTTGAACTGATTACCCTTCCGTCTCAGCCTAAGGGCTGGAATCACAGGCATGTGTCACAATCCCTGGCTTAAAATATCAAGGGTCACAATTTTCAACTCGCGTACTCACGTATCAACTTTTATGGTACACAAAAACACAATGAGTTTATAAATTCCCTATTCAAGTGCAAAGAACATCGCTATTAAATACTTTCTGCTGTTTTGAAATTAGGAAGACAAGCACACTACAATCTAAAACCCAGGCTGAGTTGAAGGCCATGACTCACCTTGATCGGGACCGATGCCGCCTGCGTGGTCGAGTATGAGAAGGAGAGCGAGAGCGGGTCCGAGACCTGGATTTGGAACGTGACCGGGATCTTGGCCGGGTCTTTTCCTTTTCTTTTTTGGAATTTTTCTCCGGAGAAGGTTCTTTAGGTTCTGGCATGGGTTCAGGCTTGGGAACTTTCAGGATGTCACTGTGAAAATAAAGCTTATTTTTTTCCTCCTCTTTTACTCAGTCATCTAAGTGAACACAACAATGAAATTACGTATTTCTTTAAAAAAAGTTCTCAAATTCCACGAAGACTTCTTTCTGCCTCCAAAATACATGTACAGATCAGCAGAAACTAAGGAATGTGTACAAACTCTAACTATGTATATATTTTAGAAGTACAAAGTTGTCCAAAATACACCAGGAGTGGTGGCACATGCCCTTAACCCCAGCCCTCAGAGGCTGAGGTAGGAGGATCACCGAGGGAGTTCTAGGCCAGCCTGGGCTACACACTGAGTTAAGGGTCAGCCTGAACTACATAGCAAGACCCTGTTTCACTCAAGCCCGTCCCCCAAAGGTTGTCCACAATGTACTGGGGAGAACATCAATTTCATGGTATATAAAGTATCAGTAATGGTCTAACAGGCAGCGATCACCTTTTTTTTTGGGGGGTGTCACTATATTCTCCCATATAATTAATTTCTTCCCTCCCTGCGTCCTCCTTCCTTTCCCGTCTCAGCCTCCCAAGTGGCGGGATTACAGGTATGAGCCACCATGCCTGGCCCTCCCATGTAATTTCAATTTACCAAGCTAATTTTGTACTTTAAAAAATCTACAAGGAAAGTAAGTACTTTGTTCTGAATGCAGGGATGTCATGTTTGCAGGAACTACTACCAGTCTAAAACCATGACCAAATATACATTTATATACTTGCCTAGTAGATGTGGCCTCTTGTACTGAAGGTTCTTTTACTTTCACTGAAGGTTCAGGGAGCTCTGGAGTTTTTTCCTTCTTTTCTGGAGCAGGGGAAGGACTCCGGCTCTTGGTTCTGTGACGGGGAGATCGAGAATGACTGCGCTTCCTCTCTCTCCTCACAGGGGAAGATCGTCTTCTTGGGGAAGGAGATCTGGACTTGCGTCTAGGATAAAAGCAATTTTTTCAAGTTTTTGACTAGCATGGATTGGAAGGAGTCAAAGGAGAAGAACCTTTTAAGTTACCCCACTATTGTTTACTCTGCAAAGTTTCCTACGGAAGATGTCTATCAGTTACTTGACAGAGAAAGGACCAAGAGAAAACAAGAGGGCAAGCAAATGAAAGAGAACATCCTCACGTGTGTCAGTTATAGAGAGAAAAGCACTGCTTGGAACTCTAGACTTAGCTTCTTAATTATCCCCAGAGATCACTTAAAAGATTAACTTCTCGGAGCTGGGGATTTAGCTCAGCGGCAAAAGCGCCTGCCTGGCAAGCGCAAGGTCGTGAGTTCGGTTCCCGGTACCGGAGAAAAACCAAAAACCAAAAAAAAAAATTAAAAAAAAAAAAAAAGATTAACTTCTCAGAGGAAAGGAAGATGCTTAAGAATTAATAATAAATCAATCCTAACACAGCAGTGTTTAGATACAGACAGGTATTACCACCTGCCTCAGCAGGGAGAGGTTTCACATGCCAAAAACATAACTGGCACAATTAAAGCAGTGTGTTCCTCAGAAGAAAAATACCACACTTGTAAAAGACATTTTGAAGAGCAAAGGCCCCCCTTCCCTTTTTAATAGGAGTTTGGCTACCTTGAAAGTGGTGTTTTCTTCTTTACAGGGAAACAAGAGACCAAGTCCATCAACAGTCAAATTGTTACCATTAGGACTGATGTTTAACTCTAGAAATACTACTTCCCTAAATAGGTTTTAGTATCAAACACAACTGCAAGAAACAAAGAATGCTCCACCTCCTCCTTTTACGTATTAATTCTAACAGATTTATGAACGAAATAAGAAAAATCCTAAAAATGAAAAGCCTAATGGAATTCTCACCTTTTACCAAAAATACAGTAGAAGCTGAATCATGGGTTTAAAAATATGACCCTAACAATAGTCTTAGTGGAGGCAAGAAAACAAATAAATGACCTGGAGTTGGGTGCAGCACAGCCATCTAAGGGGAGCAGGGCAGGGGACTGGTTAAGTAGTGAACAAATGCCCGAGAACAGACTTCTAATGAAAAGGAAATGGAAAGAAAGAATGAGCCAGGATACAATAAAAGCTTAAGTAAATGCTATATTTAAACTAAAGCAATAGAGGAAAAGTCTAGATTTTTATTTAGAAATTAAGAGCTAGATAACCAGATTTTAAATAGTACCATTTTAGTCAAAATGATCTGTCTCAAACAAAACATACAAGATTCTTTTGGTCCAGAGGCAAAACATATCTCAACCATTAAAATGGAAGGAACTACCTGAGTAATATTGCTAGATCTTCCTTTTAACTGTGAGATGTCTGTGTCGCAGCATTTAAGTCCTACAATACCTATACAACACTAGGTACGCTTGCTTTATAGAATACCTTCTTGGGCTTCGAGACCTCTCCCTTTTTTCTCTGCTGCTTTCTTTTTCTTCCTTATCCCTCTTATCTTTGTCTTCGTCCTGCTTTTTCATCGATGCCAATTTTTCTTGTTCAATCTGCAAGGTCGGAGTTTTAAAGAACACATAGTTGAACGTTTGAGAACATGCAAACCAAAATATACACACTTGATAAAAACCAATGTTATAATTATCATTTCATCAGCCTTATGTTTTTTTTTTTGTTTGTTTTGTTTTTTTTTTAGTACTGGGAATAGAATTCAGGACCTTGCGCTTGCCACGGAGGCGCTTGTGCCAGTGGGCTATATCCCTGGCCAGCCTTGTGTTTTGAACAGGACTGTTCTCTCTTCATTCACATGGCAGGGCACACAGCACAACAAGTAGACACTTCTTTATAAACAAACACTTACAATTAATTCCTATGTCCTTACACTTTAGGC
>NW_004955452.1:4390300-4405300 GCF_000276665.1 Chinchilla lanigera | reverse complement strand
CACACACAATTAGACCTTCAAGTCATCACTAATTTTTGTTTTATCATTTCTACTGACCCCATTAAACACAGAAATACATAACTGACTGTGTGATCTGAAATCTACTGATTGGTTCACTAAGTTGGCCAGTCCTTTGGAAGGGATCAATAAAATTTGGTTTAGAAAGGTGAAGAACCTGGACAAGAGCTTCCACTCTACAATTTAGCCTTAGGTTTTCAGAGCAATTTGTCTAACTTTTCTGAAGGTATTTCCTTACTTGCTAAAATAGGGGTAATAAAAAAGGAAACAAAAACAAAAGAGAGCCGGGAATACAGTTCAGCCGCATAAGCACTTGCCTGGCAAGCTTGAGGTCATGAGTTCCATTCCCAGTAGGGGAAAAAAAAAAGAAAAGAAAAAACAAAAGATAAAATAAGGATAATGAAACAAATGATTGTGACACATGCCAATTACACTGATCTGATTATTACTTTGAATACACGTTGAAATGTCACACTGTATGCCATAAATATGTACAAATTACTATGTCACTTAAAAATTAAAATAGGATAATAAAATCTATCCTGCAGGGCTGCATACATCAGAAATGAAATGTCAAATATTTGAAATGTGGCAGTGGTTCAGAAAATAAAAAAAATTTTTTTTTTGAGACAGGGTCTCACTATGCAGTCCAGGGTGTCCTTAAACTCAGTATGTACAGTGATCTTCCTGCCTCAGCCTCCCAAGTGCTGGGACTATAGGTATCAGTTGGAAAACTTTAGTTCTAATCTGAAATAATTGTTTATAATTTGATTGGCAGTGTATTAGATAACAGCTCTAAAATCTTTTAACTCAGAGAATTTAATCCAATTAATTCCTTTTTTATAAGGGCATTGTGAGTTATACAGTGAATTCAAAGCCAGCCTGGAATATATATTGAGACCTTGTCTCAAAAACCAAATTAAGGGCTAAGGATCTAGCCCAGCAGCACAAGCACCTGCTTGGCAAGCACAAGGTACTGCATTCCATTCCCAGTACCAAAAGAAAATTAAATAAATAAAAAAATAAAAGCCGAGCATGGTGGTAGATGCCTGTAATCCCAGCACTCAGGAGGCTGAGGCAGGAGGATCACTGAGTTCAAGACAAGCCTAGGCTACAAAGTGAGCTGAAGGCCAGCCTGAACTGCATAGTAAGACCCTGTCTCAAAAAGACACACACACACTAAAAACCCCAAAATAAATAAACAAACAAATACAGGCAGTACACGAAACTTCCAAAAGCAAGCTTCATCTTAACATTTACTTATCACGTGGGTCTCCTTTCCACTGGAAACAGTAAAGAAAAAAACATTCAAAAGAGCCGGGCGTGGTGGCACACGCCTGTAATCCCAGCACTTGGGAGGCTGAGGCAGGAGGATCCTTGAGAGTTCAAGGTCAGCCTGGGCTACAAAGTGAGCTCAAGATCAGCCTGAACTGCACAGCGAAACCCTGTTTCAAAAAGACAAAAAAAAAAAAGCTGGGGATATTCCTCACTGGCATAAAAGCCTGCCTGGCAAGCGCAAGGTTCTGAGTTCAATCCCTGGAACCCAAAACAAAAAAATAAAAAAAAATAACCTAAAAAGACCGAAACAACAAAAAAAATTTTTTACATCTTTAAGATATTACTTTTTCACCACAGGAGAAAAATGAGTATCTACTGTAAAATGTTTCCATACAAATTACAAAAGAACAGTTCCAACCACAGTGTGAAAATATGTTCATTTCAAATTATTACTCTGCAGGGGCTGGGGATTTAGCTCAGCGGCACATCGCCTGCCTGGCAAGCGCAAGGTCATGAGTTCGATTCCCGGAAACGGGGAAAAAAAGGAAAAAAAAAAATACAAACTATTACTCTGTAAATAACCATCTTACTGTTTTCAGGACCTAAGAATAGTCAAATAACTTAAACCTTATAGGTCAAAAGCTTGGTTTTTTGTTTGTTTGTCTTTTTGAGATAGGGTCTCACTATGCAGTTCAGGCTGGCCTTGAGCTCACTTTGTGACCCAGCCTGGTCTAGAACTCACAAAGATCCTCCTGCCTCAGCCTCCCAAGTGCTGGGATTACAGGCGTTCGCCACCACGCCCGGCTAGGTCAAAAGCTTGGAATAACATCACAACTTCTGATGGGAAACTATTGGCATATTTAAAGCCATTTAAAGAACTTAAGGCCAGGTGCAGTGGCCCATCCCTGCAGTACCAGCACTTGGAAGGCTGAGGCAGGAGAATCACTGAGTTTGAGCAGTCTGGGCTGTACAATGAATTGAAAGCCAGTCTGAACTACATGATGAGACCATGTCTCAAAAAACCAAACACACACACACACACACACACACGCGCGCGCGCCCAAAAACCCTTCAATGCCAGCATTGGAGTGTCAAAGATTTCTTTATTAAAACCCTAGCCTTTCTCTCTTCCACAATTTTCTTTAAAAAACAGAAAACGGGGGCCGGGGATATAGCTCAGCTGCATACGCGCTTGCCTGGCAAGCCTGAGGTCATGAGTTCGATTCTCGGTACCCGCCCCCCGCCAAAAAACACAACCAAAAAAACAGGAAACAGTCAGGCGTGGTGGGCCAAGACGGCAATCCCAGCACTCAAGAGGCTGAGGCACGAGGATCGATGTGAGTTTGAAACCAGCCTGGGCTACAAAATCGAGTTTAAGGTCACCCTGTACTACACACACAATGAGCCCCTGTCTGAAAAAACCCAAAACCACCTCCCTCAAAAAAAAAAAAAAAAAAAAAAAAATTAAGACAGAAAGAGATGGAAAGTGGGTTAGAAGCTCATAAGAACATTATCTTTTTAAAGGTGCTGGGGAATCACCATGAGTTCGAGGGCAGCCTGGACTACATAGCAGAAAAAGACCTCAAAAAAAAAAAAAAAAAAAAAAGAAAAACCACAAAAAGAGTGTTTTTTTCTTTACTATTTCCAGTGGAAAGGAGACCCAGGTGATAAGTAAACGTTAAGAGGAAGCTTGCTTTTGGAAGTTTCACAAAATGAACACATTTTCCAGGGAGTGGAAAAAGTCCACCTGAATTACACGAAGTGGAGATTCTGGTTAGTCCAAGTGGCCTCTAGACGGTTCTATTTAGCCCTAAGAGCATTTGGAAACTCTGAAGCGATCATTAGTACTCAACTTCAGTTCTGTAAACGTTCCTTCTCACTCATCTAAATCTTGACCTGGAGTTCATTTCCAGCAGGAGTGGGACACAGGTTCCAGGACCAGCGTGGTAAGCGATAAAATGTGGACCCCTAGGTCCAACTACGGCAAGGGACCTTCCCCAGCCGCGGAGCCCAGGCAAGAGCACCCTCGTCGCCAGTGGACTCCCGGAGTACGCGTGGGGGAGGGTAGGGAAGGGCGGGAAAGAGTTGGTTCACCCCGTAACCTGCCTCCACACGCACGTCTTCTTGTCCCTGCACCCTCTGCCCTCAGCCTCCCGGGCAGACGTTTTCAACTCCGATTGACCCGCGCTCCCCTGCCCGAAGGGATATCAAATTGGGCGGGAGCTCTCGCGAACTCTGACCCCGCGCCTCTGCTCAGGCCCAACAGCAGGAGGAAGGACGTGGGAGGGGGCCCCCGCTCTCTCAGGAGAAGCCGCTAAAAAGCCCTCGGCCCGCGCCCCTCGCCTAAAGGCGCTCGCCCAGGATGTACCCCAAACGCTACTCCCCGGGCCCGCCGCCCGCCGCCGGTCACCTCGGGCTTCCCCCCGTCCTCCCCCCAGAGACTTCCTCCTCCGGGCTCGACTAGGCCCCAGGACCCCGCGGAAGGCGCGGCGCTCGAACTACAGGCCGGGCCAGGCGGGCAGCGAGGTAACGCTCCGGCCCATTCCCGCCGCCATTTTCCGGCCGCCGCCGCCGCGTAGGGGGGACGATCCCGGAGGAGGAGACTGCGCAGGGGCGCACCGGTCTTCTCCGCAGAGCAGGGGAGAGCGTCGCCGGCCTCGGGGCCCTTCAGCTCGCCGAGGCCTCCCTTCGCGGGCCATCCTGTTCCGACTTTAGGCTTCTTACCTGGCGTTACCGAGAAGCCTCTCACCTTACCCCAGATCCCCGCGCTTCTACTTACGCGGAAGAATCCCGCGTCCATCTTGCTGCCTCGCTCGGAGATCGCTCCCTATCCCAGGCTGCACCGCGCTGCCGCGACGGAGGGCGGGACCGGCGGAGGGCAGCGGAGCGCCGGGACGCAGCGTGCGCCGCTGTACCCGCCCCTCGCAGCCAACACGAGGCCGCGCCTGCTCAGTGTGCCCAGCGCGCGCCACGCGTGCGCTCTTGAGTCAAGGGGGGCGGGCTTCTGCCCGTCCAGAGCCTCCCCAGAAGCCAATAGGGTAGTCGAGCCCGGCGACCTCTGCCAATGGGAGAAGGAGAGAGAGTCGTATGGTTTCCTCCCGCCCCCGGGAACCCTTTTGTGGCGCGTGACCAGCCTTGTACGCGCAAAGTAATGTGACCCGTCTTTCGACCCGTAGCTGGGGAGGCCTTCTGCTTTTAGGGTTTCATCGAACGACGGAAGAGAAAAGCTGCTACCTCAGTATGACGCTGGTGGGGTGGCCCTTGAATTAGCGAGAACCCTGCGGGCCCTGCTGGCATTCTAAAAGCTGGGATTGTGCGGGTTTTAAGAGTTTTGTATCAGTTATCGGGATCGACTCTAAAGTAGTTGAGCTGTGTGGTGAAAGTGAAATTTGCATTCTAGCCCGAATTGCTCGGCTTTTGGAAGCAGCTGAAGTGTTCGCTAGAGAAGTTGTTCTTAACCGCGCTGCAGGCCCGGAAGCCCACGGGAGCTGCGGCTGCCTGCTCGGACTTGTTCCCTGGACTCCAGGCGTCCGCGAACTGCCCGGTGGGCGTTTCCACGCGGCCGCCTGAGGGACATCACAGCCTCCCAGGCGTAGACTCGGACTCGGTCTTCCCGCAGACCTGCTGCCAAAAACCAAGCAAAGTGAAGAAGAAGAAGAAAAGACCTGCTCCTCCAAAAGTCCTCCGTTTCAGTCGGCGCAGCAGCTTTGGTTTTGTTTCAGGACAGAATACTAGGTGTTAATTGTGCCTCCTTTCATCCCCTCCCACTTCCAAACCTAGAGATCTTCAGTGTCCTCAGGCTGCAGGGCGCTGCCGTCTCTTGCCTGAACTTGCGCACCTGCCTCCTGGCTGGTCTTTCTGCTTCTGCCCCGGCCGCTCAGCATCAGTATTTTTTTTTTGTTTGGTTGGTTTTTGTCTTTTTGAGACAGGGTGTCCTCTGCAGTTCAGGCTGGCCTTGAGCTCCCTTTGTAGCCCAGGCTGCCCTCGAACTCTCAAGGATCCTCCTGCCTCAGCCTCCCGAGTGCTGGGATTACAGGCGTGCGCCACAACGCCTGTCTTGAATCCATTTTCATCCACTTTAACTTTTTCTCATTCTTAATGAACAGGGCAGCTTTTCTTCCTGTTGTCTCTTTATACCCCAACCACCAAGTCTTGCCTTTTTATTCTCTTAATAAGTAATAGCTTGTGAATCTAAATTTTTTCTTAGCCCCTTTTGCCTCTTTAATCTTTCCCATTTGCATTATTGTCTGGATTTCTGAATTACTTCTTCCTTTTCTTCTTTTTGGAGTGGTAGGGTGGGAAGAGGTCTGGATATTTGCAACAAGTAATCATCTTCTCTGTCTTCAGAGTTGATATCGCCCTACATTCACATTGTTCTTCTAAGATAATTTTCTTTTTCTTTTTCTTTTTTTTTTTTTTTTTTTTTTTTTTTTTTTTTTTTTTTTTTTGACACAGGGTCTCGCTCTGCAGTTCAGGCTGGCCTTGAATTCACTTTGTAGCCCAGGCTGGCCTCGAACTCACAGCAATCCTCCTGCCTCAGCCTCCCAAGTGCTGGGATTACAGGCATGTGTCACCACGCCCTGCTCTGTAATTCTTTTTTGAGACAATGTATCGCTATTTAGTTCAGGCTGTCCTTGAACTCTATGTAGCCCAGGCTGACCTGGAATCCTGTTGATCCCGTGCCTCAGCTTCCTGAGTGCTGGGATTACAGGTGTGCACCACCAAAGATGATTGTGTTGAACCTGTCACTTCTCAGTTTAAAACCTTTCAGTTATTTCCCATCTTTGTCCTCCAGCTAAAGCCCAAACTAGTTTCTGTGACCCACAAGGCACTTTCTGATTTAATTACTCCTGCCTTTCCAAATTTACTTCAGGAGCCTGCAGCCATATAGAACTACGGACACTTGTCTATATGCAGGCTAGATTTTGGAATGGTGGCTTCTTGGTTTATGTATTTGTAAGCCTACAGTGACTAAGAGGTAACTCATAAATGTCCCTTTTTCAGATAAGGTTTTTTCTGACCAGCTTTCCAAAAAATAGCAGACAGCCAGGCATGATGGTACACACCTGTAATCCCAGCATTCTGGAGGCTAAGGCAAGAGGACCACCGAGTTGGAAGCCAGCCTGAGCTACAAAGTGAGTTCAAGGTCAGCTTGCACTACACTGTGAGACCCTGTCTGCAAACACAGACACATAAAATAGCAGACACTCAATCCCTGCTCTCTACCCTACCTTGCTTTATTTTTCTTCATAGCACTTTACATTGCCTAATGTTATTTGTTTGGTTTATGTGTTTACTGTCTGCCCCTTGTTTATTTATTTTTCTTTTTTTGAGAGAGGGTCTCACCATGTAGTTCAGGCTGGCCTTTATATAGCCCGAGCTGGCCTCAAACTTGCAGTGACCCCCCTGCTTCACCCTCCTGAGTGCTGGGATTACAGGTGTGCACTACCACACCCAGCCTCCACCCCTTTTTTTAAAAAAACTGTATGAGGTTGGGGATCTTGCCCATCCATGGAGCTTCTTAAATATATGTTACAATGCCTGTGTGCATAAAACTGTAAGGCTCAGTCTGCAGAGACTTTTCTCCTAATAAGGGAGTTTATTTTTTGAATTGTTACAACCACTGATTCCATCACTAAGCACCCATACTGGAAAATCTGAGGCAAATGAGCCACCACCTCTCTGATGAACTCTGCAGGTAAGGAACGTTAGTTAACAGTAAAGTTTTTTGTTTGTTTGTTTGGTTTTTTTTTTGAGACAAGGCCTCACTTCATAGTGCAAGCTGACTTTGACTCACTGTGTAACCCAGGCTGGCCTCAAACTTGCAGCAATCCTCCTGCCTCGGTCTCCTGATTGCTGGGATTACAGGCATGTGCCACCATCCCTGGCTTATTTTGATGTTGTTATGATCAAAATAAATCTTAAAACTAAGAAGCCATCCCCAGTGAAACCACCAGTGTTTTCATAAAGCTTGGTCTTTTAAGCCTCAAATTCACTTGGGCATGGTGGTGGTTCACTCTGAAGGCTGAGGCTGGAGGATCTCCCGAAAGTTCAAGGCCAGCCTGGGCTATATAGTAAGACCCTTTTTCAAAAACCAAAACAAACACCATACACATTTGTCATCACATTGCTTCTATGCATCTGAAATCTAGGATTGCTTAGGAAGGGAGTTGGAGTTGTGACTCAGGGTCTCTGAAAAGGATGTAGTCAGGGTTCAGTCCCCTGGATCTAGATTTGGATGCTTCCAAGAAGGCTCATTGCAGCTATTGGCACGTGACCGAGGTTCCCTTGCACACTAACCTACCCGAGGGGTGCTTGGGTGTGTCTGCGTGGTGTGGCAGCTGGCTTCCCCCAGAGCAAGGAATCGGATAGAGACCAAGACAGAAGTCACAACATCTTTGGCAGTGTAACCTCAGAAGTTGTACACCATAGTTTTTACAATATCCCATCCATTCCGCAAGTTACCCCTATTCAGTGTTGGACAGGACTGTGCCGGGACGTGAATTCCAGCAGAGGGGGGTCATGGGTGGTGAGGGCTCTGAAAGGCTCCTTACACAGCAGGTTTTTGCAATATTTTGAAATATGTAAGTATAGCTGTTCCTGTACTTCCAGCTTGCCTCTCAGGACCTTTGTATGTACTGTTCTTTTGAGCTGAAACCCGTTTCCTCTCTTCCCTTCACCTTCCCCACCTAGTCTCTTTACCTTTAACCTTTATTTTTTATTATTTACTTTTTTGAGACAGGGTCTCGCTATGTTGTTCAGGCTGGCCTTGAGCTCATTATGTAGTCCAAGCTAGCCTTGAACTCATGGCAGTCCTCCTGCCTCAGCCTCCTGAGTGCTGGGCCTACAGCCATGTGGTAGCATGCCTGGCATTACCTTTAACCTTTAAAGGTCAGTTTTAATTCTTCCTTTAGGGTTTGCTATAGATACGCTCTCCACCAGGAAGCATTTTGCATAGTAACGCTGCTCAACACTTCCTGGCTGATTAACACCTAAAGAGTTGCTGAGTGCTCCAGAAATCCTAGGCTGGAGCTTAGTGTGTTGCTCACTGATGGGGCATGAACCCATCAAGGCCCTAGGTTTAGGCCCCTCACTCCTCAGCACCAAAAATAAATAAATAGATAGAAATCCCTAGGTCCAGACTTCCTCAGACAGGCTCCCGTATTTCACCTATGCTCTCACCTATTTTCCATTGTATTCTTTTTTTCTTTTTTCTTTTGTTTTTAAACCAGGGTCTTTCTCTGTAGTCCAGGTTGACCTTGAACTCACTATGTAGCTCAGGTTGGCCTCGAATTTTCTTTTTTTTTTTTTGAGACAGGGTCTCGCTGTGCAGATCAGGCCGGCCTTAAGCTCACGTTGTAGTCCAGGATGGCCTCAACTCACAACGATCTTCCTGCCTCAGCCTCCTGCATGCTGGGATTACAGGGGTGTGACACCACGCCTGACTTTGGCCTGGAACTTTTCTTCAGCATTTCTCATGCCTCAACCTCGTATAGGCGTGTGCCACACCCAGCTTCCATTGTATTCTAACCATATATATATTAACCTTGACCATATATCTCATTAGATAAACTTCTGTGTATGTGGTTGTGGGGATTGAATGCAGAACCTTGTAAATGATGCAAGTACTTTATCACCTGTCAACACCTCAGCCCCTTTTTTATTTTATCGTGACTAGCACATACTTTTTTTTTTTTTCTTTTGGTACTGGGAATCAAACTCAGGACCTTGGGCTTGCTAGGCAGGAGCTGTGCCACTGAGCTATATCCTTGGCCCTTTTATTTTATTTTGAGACAGGGTCTCACTAAGTTACCTAAATTGGTCTTTTTGGATCTTTTTGAGACAGGGTCTCACTATGCAGTTCAGGCTGGCCTTGAGCTCACTTTGTAGCCCAGGCTCCAATTCACAGCAATCCTCCTGCATCAGCCTCCCGAGTGGTGGGATTACAGGTATGTGCCACCATGCTCAGCCACCTAAATTGGTCTTGAATTTGCAATCCTCCTGCCTCTGCCTGCTGAATAATTGCTATTACAGGTGTGCATCACTGTGCCAGGTTCCATAAGATAAACACTGAAGACAGGGAGAATGTTTTTCCACTCTCCTTAGTCTGAGCACCTGTAAGGTTGATACACTGTGCCAACTTGAGAAGTTTACAAGTTTAATGAAATGACTGAGCAGGGGGCCGGGTCCTCAGTTTGTAAACATCCTGAGCCTGTACAAGAGGAGGGCAGGGAGACTGTGAGTGCTACACCCACCCTAGGGGTGGTAAACTGCTTACAATATAAGGGAGGAAAAGAGACTTGCAGCGGCGGGGACCCTCTCTTTTGCTCTTGTTGTTTTGCTGTCTTCTGCCACCGTGAACTACTCTCTCTCTGCCAAATGCCACTCTGCCTTGAGCCAGCTGATTGTGTAC
Source organism: Chinchilla lanigera (assembly GCF_000276665.1). NCBI lineage: Eukaryota > Metazoa > Chordata > Mammalia > Rodentia > Chinchillidae > Chinchilla > Chinchilla lanigera. The sequence continues at coordinate 4,395,591 of NW_004955452.1, read as the reverse complement.
TGAAACCTCCACAAACTGTGAGCTGAATAAACCTTTCCTTAATTTTGAATGTCCGGTATTTTGTCTCAGCAATGAGAGAAAAGTAACCAACACAGTACCCAAAGCAGAGTGTAGCACACATTTCGGCCAGTGCACAGTAGTTGAGTGTTAAAAACAATACTGTATCGGGCTGGGGATTTAGCTCAGCGGCAAAAGCGCTTGCCTGGCAAGCGCAAGGTCGTGAGTTCGGTTCCTGGTACCGGAGAAAACCCCCCCAAAAAAAAGTACTGTATCAAAACAGAATGTTTTCATCTGAAAACAAACCTTTGGGATGCAAGAATAAACCTTTAACAAGAGAGTATGAAATTTAACAATAAGGCCGGGTATGGTGGTGCACACTTTATAATCCCAGCATTCGGGAGGCTGAGGCAGGAGGATCATTGTGAGTTCGAGGCCAGCCTGGGCTACAAGGTGAGCTCAAGGCCAGCTTGCACTGGTAGCGAGACCCTGTCTCAAAAAAAAAAAAAAGAAAAAAGAAAAAAACAAAGAAATTTAAAAATAGAAGTTTTAAAAACAAAGTATAAAATTTAACAACACGTACAATTATGTTACTAAACTAGACCTGTTTAATTATTCACAACTAATTTTGCAAAAGAGTTTATTAGCCAGGCATGGTGACATATGCCTATAATCCCAACACTCAAGAGGCGGAGGCAGGAGGCTCATCCAGAGTTTGAGGCCATCCTGGACTACATAGCAAAACGCTATCTCAAAAAAATTTTTTTATTCATGAGGTAGCAAGCACATGATAATAGAACAAACCTCAAATCAGCCTGTCCAAGGATGAGGCTTAGGGATACACAGGTACTCGGTACCTGTTGTTAATTGGTTCACAGCAGTGTCACAAGTATCCAAAATGAGTATCCAACAAGTTGTTTGGGCTGAAAAGGGAGCGAGTCACAAGGCAATGGACACAAGTCCTAGCTTTGCATAGATTACCAAGCATAGGACGAGAACCAGACAACATTTTCATGTCAGAGTGCTTCAGGTACCAAATTCAACAAGTCTCAAAGCACTGGGGTACCAAAGATGTGACTGTATTTATGGGATAAAGAAGCAGGGTGATTTTGGGGTTGGTTTTTGTTTTTGTTTTTGTTTTTTTCCTTTTAAGACGGGGTCTCGCTATGCAATTTAGGCTGAACTTGAGCTCACTTTGTAGCCCTTGCTGGTCTCTTACTCACAAAGATCCTCCTGCCTCAGCCTCCTGAGTGCTGGGATTACAGGTGTGTGCCACCACACCCAGCTGATTCTTTTTTTTTTCTTAACAGCAAAGTTTTATTAAAGGTAGGAAAAGAAACGGGCTCTGCAGAGTGAGTTGGGGCCAAGTAGGGAAAGAAGCAATCCTTACAGAGTAAGGGCGGGCCGTCCAGGCAAGAGAGAACATAGCGGCCGGAAGCGGGGTGATTTAAGGCATGAGTAAAGTTGATTGGCAGTGTGGTAATCAGCAGTCTCTGCATGTGTAATCCTTATGGCTCTTCAAAGCGTGCGCCTTCAGAAAACGGTGATGTTGGCGTGAGCTCAGGGTGGAGTTTTCAGTTTCTTGACATCGGAGAGGTCACTCATCCAACACCTGCACAGGCCCACATGGAGAGAGAGTCCTTTCCACAACAGCACCTTCAAGTCTCTGAAAGTAACATGGACAGCGTATCAATCACGCCCCAAGGCAAGGTTGTGGAAGACTGGTAATGCACTGCCTAGCTGCATGGCCTCAGAAATCAGTGGTTTTTTAAAGCTGGCTGAAAGCAAGTGAAAGAGCTGGGTGTGGTGGCGTGCGCCTGTGATCCCAGTGCCCTGGAGGCGCTCTCAGAAGTCCAAAAGGAAAAAAAGGTTTTGGTGGGTTTTTTGTCTTTTTGAAACAGGGTCTTGCTATGCAGTTCAGGCTGGCCTTGAGCTCACTTTGTAGCCTAGACTGGTCTCCAACTTGCAATGATCCTCCTGCCTCAGCCTCTCAAGTGCTGGGATTACAGGTGTGCGCCACCATGCCCAGCCTTTATTTTGTTTTGCAACAGGATATTATGGTTTTTTGTTGTTTTTTGCAACAGGATATTATGGTTTTTTTGGTACCAGGAATTGAACTCATGACCTCAGGCTTGCCAGACAAGCGCCTATGCCACTGAGCTATATCCTCAGCCCTGCAACAGGATACTATATAGCCCAGACTGGTCTTGAACAAGAATCCTCATCTTCCTGCCTCAGCCTCCCAAATGCTACAGAGAGTGTGCCTTCACACCCAGCTTCATTTGGCTTTTTTCTTTTCTTTTCTTTTCTTTTTTGAGACAGAGTCCTGCTAAGTAGTTCAGGCTGGTCTTGAACTCATCACTATGGCACCCAGGCTGGCTTCAAACTCAAAGCAATCCTTCTGCCTCAGCCTCCCAAGTGGTGGTATAATAGGTGTCACCATGCCCTACTAAATAAATGCTTTATTTGTCCAGAATTCCTTATGACCATCTCCATGGTTACTCCACTGTCAATGATAAATTCCAAAAGCACTTTCATTGCTTTTCCTTTCTATAAGTAATCAAATTCACCAAGGTTAATTATGTGAAGGCCAGAAATCTCTTGAAAATATGGAGAATAAAAGCTTAGTTGAACCACCGGGCGTGGTGGTGCACACCTGTAATCCCAGCACTTGGGAGGTTGAGGCAGGAGGATGCAAGCTCAAGGCCAGCCTGGACTACAAAGTGAGCTCCAAACCAGCCTGAAATTCGATAAGCTCCCCCCATTACTGTTATCCTTCTTTTACTTTTTAAAATAAAAAAAAACCCTAAAAAAAAAAAAAAGCCTGAACTGCATAATGAAACCCTGTCTCAAAAAGACAAAAAAAAAAAGCTTAGTAATATCACAGATATATAAAGCTGTCACTCTATAAGAAGATTTTTAAATTGTTTTTGCATATATAAAAATCAAAGGGAAAATCGGGCATGGTGGCGCACACCTGTAATCCCAGCAATGGGGAGGCTGAGGCAGGAGGGTCTTTGCAAGTTGGAGACCAGCCTGCACTACAAAGTGAGCTCAAGGCCAGTTTGAACTGCATAGAAAAACCTTGTCTCAAAAAAGACAAAAATCAAAACAAAACAAAAATCAAATGGATAAGACATGGAAGTGTCATGGAGTTTTTGAAACTGACACTTTCCAAATTTTTAATGACAAAAAAAAAGTTTTTAATGGCAGAAGTCACTAGATGGCGTTCTTTCCTCGAAGGACTATGCACTAATGATGGGACAGGACTCACTAGAACTAAGTAAACTATCACAAGAATATGCAGTTTGATAAGTTGTTTTCTACTGAGACCTCACTGTTTCATCACCATGGTGTTCTCAGTGAGAGACACAAAAGTTTAACAGTCCTTGGAGAGTTTACAGTGTAGCCAAGAAAGAAGACTGTAACAGTCACTTTTGTTTCTTATCCCACTGAAAGACCTCCACAGCTGTTGTATTCCATACTGTCATAGCATATGTTTAAAATAAGGTCTGGAAAAGACAAAAAAAAAAAGGCCAGGGGTGGTGGCTCACACCTGTAATCCCAGCACTGGGGAGGCTGAGGCAGGAGAGTCTTTTCTAGTTGGAGAACAGCCTGGGCTACAAAGTGAGCTCAAGGCCAGCCTGAACTGTGAGACCCTGTCTCAAAAAGACAAAGAAATAAAATAAAATAAGGTCTGGAAGAACAAGAGTAGTGCTGCTCAGATGGGTGGGGGAAGCCATCACTGGAAGCTTCTTCCTGTCTCTATTGTCTTTGGATTTAGATGACAATATCTTTCTTTTCTATAGGTAGGTCTCATAATAACAGCAGACAGCATGTCTCTCTGTGTGTATTATATAAAGCTTTGTATTAATGCTCTAAACACATTAGCTAATATCCGCACAATAATTAGATTGTTATGGACTCAAGCCTGTCCCACGCACCCCTATTCCCAAGTTGAATTCCTAACCTACAGTACCTCAGAATGTGACTGTTTTGGTTTTTTTTTTTTGTCTTTTTTTGGAGACAGGGCCCCGCTATGCAGTTCAGGCTGACCTTGAGCTCACTTTGTAACCCAGGCTGGTCTTGAACTCACAACGATCCTCCTGCCTCAGCCTCCGAAGTGCTGGGACTACAGGCATGTACCACCACACCAGGCTAGTCCTCTTCTTCAGAGCAGGAGGTGAGGGTGGTGAGGGTTTGGACTGGCCGAGGCCCTCTCTGGCAGTGGGGACATTCAGTCCTCTAGTGCTATGAGTCAGACACATCAGTCACCTGACACATGGAACAGCGCACAGGCGGTGGCTTGGTACAATCACATGTCTGTGGGTTTTCTTTCGGAAAATTTGGGTGTGCATAAAGCATTGCCAATTGCGACAGCCATAAGTTTGGCCTGTCTGTCTCTCTCTGCCCTTCTCCTTTCGTCCTTGTCTAGATCCCAGGTGTTGAACACAGAAAAGGCCACGTCTAGCCGCTGGCCCGTGGGGTGTCTAGGGCACAGCAATGGTGAAGACAAATTAGACATCTCACCACAGTGAGTCAAAAGCGAGGCCCAGATGTGAAGCCTAGCTGCAAACCAACCAGGGTCTTCGGAAAATCGGCCTGAGGACTTTGCGTCATTGGGGATCTGCCCGTGATAGCTCACTGACTGTGTCAACTCGAGTCAGAAATGCCCAACTAAGTTGGATCAGCGTAATTCTGGGTAGGGCTGAGGAATTTACTGAAGGCAGAATTCCCACTTTAGGGTGGCTGTCGGCAACAAGGATCGCTTCTGTCTCTTTGCAGGAGCTGCGGTCTTTCCTTCACCTTGGACAGTCCTCAGCTTTCAGCACAGACCCTTCAGCCTTGCACCGTACACCCTTCAGCCTCCTGACGGGGACTGACACAGACACGACAGTGCGCTCCAGGCCTTCGGCTGGATCCTTTGGGTCTCCAGCGTGCAGCCGGACCTTCTGCACTCTTCCGAACTTGACTCTGGGCGGCTGTTGTAGGCCAATCTTGTAAATTCTTGTATATTTGTATATCTTGCATTACGTCTGCTTCTCATACACTGCCACTGAAAAAGGAACTTGAACTGGAGTAGTCCACTGTAGTCTTTTTTTTTTTTTTTAAGCAGAAGTTAGTTTATTTTTTTTTTTATTTTAAAGAATAAAAGAAGGATAACATAATAATAGGGGGGACTTAGCAAATTACAGGCAAAATGGTAGGAAATTATCAATGGTTATCATTTTACATATTATTGTCTACAAAATAGTTTCTCAGGAAAACAAATAGACAAATAATAGTGAGTTACA
>NW_004955452.1:4373458-4387745 GCF_000276665.1 Chinchilla lanigera | reverse complement strand
GTAGTCTTTTTTTTTTGATGGTACCTGGAATTGAACTCATGACCTCGCGCTTGCCAGGCAGGCACTATGCTGCTGAGCTGTATCCCCAGCCCGGTCCGCTGTAGTCTTGGTGGAGCCAGAAGATAGAGGAAGTTAAGCAAATAGGCCGCACCTCCCAAATAGTTGCCCTGCAGTACACTAAGAGTCAGGGTTTAAGTGAATTGACAAAGGGCCCAAATAATTAACTTCCGTGAACTGATTGTGGGGCCTAATGGCATGCAAAGGACGGAGAACAAGTCCCTGAACAAGTGGGAGAAGACTTGAAGTGAAACGCAAATGAAACAGCTTGCTTTCTCCACATCAAAGACTTACCCACCACCAGGGGCATCCCTGCTTTGTGTCACATACACAGGTACCAAAAACTATAAAAAGCCAGTGGAGCCAGGCCCCGAGGTGCAAGTCTCTGCTCCCAGCACTCGGGAGGCTGAGGCAGCGGCATTGCTGTGAATTCAAAGCCAGCCTGGACTACATAGCAAGACCCTGTCTCAAAAAACAAAACAGCGACAACAATAACAACCAAAGAATAAGAGGTGGGGCTGGGATATAGCTTGGAGGCATGCGTGCCTACCTGGCAAGCGAAAGAGAAAAAGCCAGTGGATTCTAACATCTATAGTGTCCACGGCTGGGGATGTAGCTCAGTGGCACAAGTGCCTGCCTAGCAAGCACAAGGTCCTGAGTTTGATTCCTGGTACCAAAAAAAAAAAAATCCAGAAAACAAATATAGTGTCCGGACTATGGAACACCTGCCTGACCAGTGGGGGGCATTTCCTTTTATTCTTTCTTTTTTTTTTTTTGAGACAGAGTCTCACTGCGTAGTTCCAGCTGGCCTTGAGTTCACTATGTAGCCCAGCCTGGCCTCCAACTTGTGATGATCCCCTTGCCTCAGCCTCCCAAGTGCTGAGATTACAGGTGTGTGCCACCATGCCTGGCCCTTTTATTCGTTCTGATAAACATGCATTTGGTCATTCCCCATCACTTGCCATTTGCTGTTTTCTCAGCTTCAATCTTCATTGCCCCAAAACAAGGACTCACGCGGTGGAGGGAGTTGGTTACACAGGGACCTCTCTCAGGGGCAGGGTGAGAAGTCCTGTGGGGCTAAAAGGTGTCCGAGGGGTAGGAGGAGGGGGCTGGTGCCTTCCCTTAGACTTCTCCATACCCTGCAACCCCCATGACTCCTTCAGAGTCAAAATGGTATCCATTTTTAAGGGTACAGCCAAACAGAGAGGCGGCTGCTTTCTGCAGGGTTTTCCCCTGGTGTGTTACTGGGCTCCACGGGGAGAGAGAGTCTAGGTCTGGGGCCCTTCAGATGGCATCTTGTGCAGGGGGATGCAGACCCGTCCTCAGAAACACCCTTTGTGAGACTCATTTGTACTACCTGCCAAATGTGTCTACAAAACTATACTGGTGGCTTCTTATTTATGCATTTTTCCTTAGAACTCTCCATACCTGGGGCTCCAACTGGCTACTTGAATTAACCCCTAAAACATCAGGGTGGAGTTCCCTGGGGTTCCAGCTACTTGAGAAAAGGTTAGGGTAGAACATGCTGGGGGGGTTCCAGCTAGCCCTTTGAGAAACAGTGAACTCTTAGGAGATCTGAGTGGTTGCCAGGCATGGTGGTGCACGCCTATAATCCCAGCACTCGGGAAGCTGAGGCAGGAGAATTGGATTTTTGCAAGTTCGGGGCCAGCCTGGGCTACAAAGTTAGCTCAAGGCCAGCCTGAACTGCACATTGAGACCCTGTCTCAAAAAGACCAAAAAAAAAAAAAAAAAAAAAAAAAAAAAAAAAAAAAAAAAAAAAAAAGAAAAGGAAAACAAAATACTTGACATAGTCTTAGAAGAAAACAAAGAATTTTTCTTATCCACAAACAGACTTAAAAGTATCCATTATGAGTATTAAAAAATGATGTCCATAACAAAAGATTTTATTTGTGTTTACAGAGGAAGTCAGTATCTATACACAGTTTGAAAGGTGAATTGAAAGCCCATAGTGGTTTAGGATCAGTGCTTGACCTACTGTACTATAAATGGTTCCCTCTCTAGAGCAGGGGTTTGGTCTTTTCTAGCTTTTTTTAGAGCTAGAAACACAGATGTTCAATAAATAGTTGCCAGTTTATTCACGAATAAAGGTTCTTTACAAATGAAAAAAGAGAAGATCAGATGGGAGTCCCACCCCACTGCATGTTGCATGTAGCCACCTGAGAAATGTACTCCTCTTATTTATCCTGAAAACAAAACTTTTGCTACTTTATTTAGGGTAATAGAGGTAGAAACCTCTTATTCAGCATGTAAGAGAAAAATGGAAAAATTTAGACAATTCTAAGTACAAGGATAGGGTCTGTTAGCTGGGTGTGGTGGCACACGCCTGTGATCCCAGCACTCCGGAGGCTGAGGCAGGAGGATCACTGTGAGTTCAAGGCCAGCCTGGGCTACATAGTGAGTTCAAGGCCAGCCTGAACTGCATAGTGAAACCCTGTCTCAAAAAAAAAAAATTATTTGGATCATTTGGAGGTCTTATGTCACATGCCCTAAATCATTTGGAGGTCTTATATCACATGCCCTATATCATTTGGAGGTTCCACTGAGATATTTGGATGGAGGTAAGAGTTTGCTTTTGTTCCGTAGATTGTGGATTATGACTTGCTTAATCAAAATTGTCATCCATAAATGCTTCCTATTCTTAACCTCCATTGTTCCTAGAATTCATTCTTCAATTTTAGAGGACATAAACTCATTCTATCAGACATCTAGCAAAATGGGGGAGTTATATTTCCCTTATATTATGGGAATCATTTGGAGGCCCTATATCATCCCTATAGCATATGCCCTGTATTAGAAAGGTGCACTGGGATGGCTCCCTGCGGTCTTAAGGAACAAGGCCCTGAGAAAGTCAATAACTTTTAGCTAGAGATAAGAGGCCATCAAGGGGAAAGCATAGATACGATTTTGCACACAAAAAAGTCCAGGCTGGAGGAGGTGGCTGTTTAGCCAGGAGATCAAAGTAGTAAGAGCTATTTTTTTTTAAAGAATGAGGAGGCTGAACAAAATATCTATAGGCATACTAAACTCTCAGTGTGACAGATGCAACCTGAATGATCTATTCCATAACTACATTAATAACAGGCTTTCTGGAAGCTCTTAACTGATTTGTACTTACAATGAGTGACTGAAAAGTGGAAAGGGAAGAAAGAAAAGGAGAAGTAAACTTGAAGTGGCCATGCAGGCCTCTCTAACAGAGTGGGGAAAACACAGGGGCCGTATGCATCCCCTTCCCCCTCCCTCATGGTGAGACACACTAGGGAACCATTCCCAAAAGCATGAGAAAACTTCCTGAGTCCCGCAGCTTCTGTTCATTTTTACCACTCTCTAGCTCCCTGCCTTTTCCCGACAGTCAGCTGAAGAACAGTATCATAATTCAGGCTTTAGAATTAGAAAAAAAGTTAAAGCATTTGAACCCTCCAACAGATGAAAGCCCAAGTGGGAGAGACGGGACAGGAAGGGAGGGGATCAGGGCCCTGATGTGGTAGTGCACTCCTGGAATCCCAGTACTTGGGAGGCTGAGGCAGGAGGATCACAGCGAGTTCAAGGCCAACATGAACTGCATAGTGAGAGCCTATCTCAAACAATGAAAACAAAAACAAAATAAGGAGATCCAGGCCCTCCTAGGAGAGAGAGAAGGAAAAAAAGAAAAGTGAAGCTGTGAACTCCTGTTACTGGGTAGCTACTTCTAAAGGTGGCTCACCAATTAAACATTGTGGGATTTTGTGGTACTCACGTCACCTGGAGTTAGTTTCCAGGTTTTTCTCATCTGAAACAAAGAATTAGACAAAACGTGCTAAAAATGGCAGCAAAGTTTATTTGAAAAAGGAAAATTGAAACGTGAAGAAGAAACTGGCTCTGTGGAGTGAGTTTAGCCAGAGGAAAAAGCAAGATAAAAGTATGCCTGGGGAAAGTAGGATGGGGTGTCCTGAGGAAAGCCGCGACAGGCTCTTTCTGGAGTCTGTGGCCTTTTCTGCCGTTCAAATCTTTTTTTTTTTTTTTTTTTTTCCGGTACCGGGAACCGAACTCACGACCTTGCGCTTGCCAGGCAGGCGCTTTGCCGCTGAGCTAAATCCCCAGCCCCCTGCCGTTCAAATCTTGAGTAAACTTGCAAGAACTTCTACATACAGGTCCTGAGAAGTGGTGCTGGTATGCTATGCCTCGGGCTGACGTCAGGTCTAGGCCGTCCTACTGAAAACCTGCTGGAGTTCTCAGTGACAAGTCCATGTGTACAGGTTTGGTTTTGCTTGTGTCCGGGATTTTTTTTTTTTTTTTTTTTTTTTTGTCTTTTTGAGATAGGGTCTTGCTATGCAGTTCAGGCTGGCCTTGAGCTCACTTTGTAGCCCAGGCTGGCCTCGAACTCATAACAATCCTCCTGCCTCAGCCTCCCAGTGCTGGGGTACAGGCATGCACAACCACACCTGGCTGTTGTTGTTTGTTTGTCTTTGGTTTTTTCACACAGGGTCTCACTAATGTAGTTTAGTCTGAATTTTAGTCTTGAACTCACTATGTAGACCAGGAAGACTCACTATGAAGACCTCAAACTTGTGGTGATCCTCCTATCTCAGCTTCCTGAATGCTGACGACAGAAGAGATTAGGGCATGGCAAAACTGTCTGGGGAAGTAAGTGCGACCTGTTAATTACAAGACCCTGGAACACATGCGAGAACAGTTCCCAAAGCGCTGCACCTGGACTTCTCCTGAGAATTTGAGCGTGTTTTCAATAGGATGGCCTAGGCCTGAGGTCAGCCTGAGACCTGAGATCCCAGCAGCACAGCTGAGGACCTGTATGTAAAAGTTTTTGCCCGTTTCCTTGAGATTTGGACATTATAAAAGGAACACAGACCTCAAGAAGAGAGCTTGCTATCCCAGCTTTCCTCAGGATGGCCCGCCCTCCCTGCTCCAGCATGTACTTTTATCTTGCTTTTTCTTCTTTTCCTCAGGCCAGTCTCACTCTGCAGAACCAGTTCCTCCCTCATTCTTGACTTTTTTTCAAGTAAATTTGGCCACTGCTTTTTGCTCATTTTATCCAATTCTTTGTTCAAGACAAGAAGAACCTGGAATCTAACTCCTGAAGGAGACACGAGCCACTTTTAGAAGGAGTTACACGACAACACACTGGGATGACAGCCGTGCACCGGCTCTGGCGTCCCTTGATTTTACAGGATCAGCATAGCATTGTTCGGCTGGGCTTGGTGGCGCCTGCCTGTAATCCCAGCACTTGGGAGGCTGAGGCAGGAGGATTCTTGGGAGTTAGAGACCAGCCTGGGGTACAAAGTGAGCTCAAGGCCAGCCTGAACTGCATAATGAGACCCTGTCTCAAAACAAAACAAAACAAAACAAAAAACAAACAAAAAACCATAGCATTGTTCAGAGGCAAGTGTAGACACTGGGAGAGTTCTTAGGAGGCTATCACGCTATAGGCAGAAGTGACAGTGATTTAAGGAAAGAGGGGCAGTATTTGAAGAGGCTACCCCCTCCCCGAGCTCTCTCCACCACCAGCCCCCCCCAACCTGGGCATTCCCCACCCTGAGTTTTCCACCCCACCTGGGAGGAAGGGGTAGCACAAGCAAAACCAGTAGGACCCTCCTGTCCTTTATTGTGCAGAGCAAACTGCCTATTTATTTACAAGCCCTATAGTTCAAAGCCATAAATACTCATATCATCAATGATTTTTTCAAAATCTTTTCACTCCCAGTGGGAGTGTAAAGCTGGAAAAAATTGTTGTATTTCTCTGAGATCAGTTAAAGCACAATGTAAGAGCATTGGGGCCCAGGAGAAATTCATTTGAGAGATGAAATGGGAACCAGGAAGGAACTGTCCGCGATAATGCTCAGGCTGTAATCAGACAAAGAAGATTTTTTAACTCCAGTGACCTGAAGGTCGGTCTCATCTCTGCTACCTGCTTCTCATAAATGTGGAGTCGCTGGAGTCCGAGTCTGGGATATGCAGTTGTATCTGCTGAGCCCCAGCTCTTTGCGTGTGTGCCAGGAAATTCTCTGAGGAAGGGATGGTGTCCCAGGACAAAGGGACAAAGGGCTACAGAGCTGAGACAATGGCTCTGCTGTGTGCTCCCACCCAGTGGGCCTGAGACGATTCCTGGAGACATTTTTGTTGGGTTACTGTACACCCACAAATAGCTACCGAAAAAAAGGAAAAGAACAAAAACTTGACAATCAGAGGGCTATTTAGAGCAGGCATTTCAAAACTAACAGATGCACAGAAGCGCCTGCTACTTCTTGCGATAGACTCCAAATTGTTCTCCCTGCCTCCAGTCTCTCCCACACCAATACACACTGCACACTGTGGCAGCATTTATTTCCTGAGAGCACAGATCTGGTCTCGTCATTTCCCTGCTCAAGCACTTGCAGTGGCTCCCTATTGCTTTAAAGTAGCTGAGCATTGGAAGTCCTTCTGATATAGGAGAGATATAACTCCCAACCTGCTAGATGTCAGATGTACCACGTTCATGTCCTCTGAAATCAAAGAATGAATCCCAAGGAACAGTGGAGGTTAAGAGTGGGAAAGAGCCAGGCGTGGTGGCACACACCTGTAATCCCAACACTTGGGAGGCTGAGGCAGGAGGATCACTGTGAGTTCGAGGCCACAATGTGTTGCATAGTGAGTTCAAAGCCGTCCTGGACTACATAGTGAGATCCTGTCTCAAAGAAGAGGAGAAAAAGAAAGGAGTAGGAAAGATTTATTGAGTGATAGCTTCTCCAAATATGTTTTATAAAGCAAAATCATGAGGTGAGTACAAAATTGCAAGATGGATACAAAGTGGGTCAAACTATAATCAACCAATAAGAGTACAGGTATACTGAGCCAGTATTGATCCCACAAGGAAGTGAAGCAGGTAGCCAGGGTGCATAGCTGACATCATTAATCCGGGCTTATCTATGACTTCTGAAACAGGACCATTTTGAGGAAGGGATGAGTCCGGGTGCTCTGGTCGTCCATCCGGGTGTCTGGTGAATATCTGGAATTGATGGACAGGGTGGGACCAATGACAGCACAATATCAAGTTTCCATTCATCCCTTAGGGAAGTATGCAAGTCTGGCCATTGTGACTTCATCTCATGGCCTTACCTTCCTCATTTTTTGTCTTTTTTTTTTTTTTTTTGAGACAGGGTCTCGCTATGCAGTTCAGGCTGACCTTGAGCTCACTTTGTAGCCCAGGCTGGCCTTGAACTTGCAACGATCCTCCTGCCTCAGCCTCCCAAGTGCTGGGATTACAGGCGTGCGCCACCACGTCTGGCTCAGACCATTAAATCTTACAAACATAGATGTTAAAACCCTCAGCAGAATACTGCTAACAGAGGCCAACAATATATAAAAGAAAATTTACAAAGCCAGGTGTGGTGACATATGTCTGTAATTCCACCACTCAGGAGGCTGAGGCAGGAAGATTGAGACAAATTTGAGGACAGCTTGAACTACACAGTGATACCCTGTCTCAAAAACAAACAAGCAAACAAACAAACAAACAAACCAAAAAACCAAAAAAAACTTACTCCAGAACTAAGTGGGATTTATCCCTGAAATGCAAAAGTGGTTTAACATATGAAAATCAACCAGTGCAATATATCATATTAGAAGAATCAAAGCAAAAGCCATGTGATTATCTTCTTCACAAATGCAGAAAAAGCATCCCACAAAATCCAATGCCCTTTCCTGATAAAAATAAAAACAAAAACATTTAACTAGGAATAGAATCAAACTTCAACTGAATAAAGGCCACTTGCCAGGCGTGGTGGTGCACCCCTGTAATTCCAGCACTCAGGAGGCTAATGCAGGAGGATCATTGCAAGTTCGAGACCAGCCTGGGCTAGAAAGTGAGCTCATTAGAAACTGACCATCCTGAACTGCATGGTGAGACCTTGTCTCAAAAAGACAAAAAACAAACAAACAAAGAAACTGAATAAAGGCTGCTTGTGGAAAACTCAGAGATAATATTACACTTAATAGTGAAAGACTGTTGCTTTCTCCTGAAATCAAGAAAAAGACAAAGATGATTGTTCTCAGCACTTCTGTTCAACACAGTACTGGAAGTTATAGGCAGACAAATTAAACAAAGAAAAGAAAACAGGGTATCCAAATTATAAAAGAAGTAACTGCTGGGCATGGTGACACATGCCTGCAATCCCAGCCCTGGGGGTTGGGGTCTGTGGCAGGAAGATCATTCTGAGTTTAAGGCCAGCCTGGGTTGCAAAGTGAGCTCAAGCCCAGCCTGAACTGCATAGCGAGATCCTGTCTCAAAAACACACACACACACACATACACACACACACACAAAGAAAATGTGATAATGACATGGGAATAGTACTATAGATCAATAGAACAGAAGAACTCAGGGTGATGTACGTTGGTAGAAGTCAGGATGGTGGTTACCCTTTGGGGGCAGACAGGGCAGGAGGAGGAAGAGGGAGGCCTCTGAGGTAGAGAAATGTTTTATTTCTTTATCTTTATGCTGGTTACATGGGTGTGATCAGTTTGAGAAAAAGTTTTAAGCTATCAATATTTTCAAGCTCTGTGTGTGGTCGTGTTAAACTTTGATATAAAAAAACTTTACTTAAAAAAATCCTATGTATTCTCCCAGTCTCTTTGTAAATGCCTCTTTATTAACATTCACAGAGTCCCAAAGTCTCTGGGGTACTTGTAATTGAAGGCAACTCTACTTTCTCTGACTCCACAGCACTTTGGTGACATAATCCTTTGGTGACATAGTCTTACCTAGAAATATTTGTGGGGCTGGGGATATAGCTCAGTGGCACAAGTGCCTGCCTGGCAAGCACAAGGTCCTGAGATTGATTCCTGGTACCAAAAAAAGAAAGAAAGAAAGAAAGAAAGAATAGAAAAGAAACATTTGTATGGAAATAGCAATAGTAATGAGACCTCATTACAGTTTCAGCCACTTCCCGGGTGGGTTACCATGAACTAATCCCCCACAGCCATAAGGTTCTCTGCTACACATAGCAGGACATGATTTTGCTGATTTAAGCAGAATAGGGGGTCAGCAGTCCTTGGCATTGCCAGAAAACTAGAGCCAGGCTACAAGTATGCTTCTAGGTACACTGCCTAAAATCATATGGCACTAAAATCATGCCTAAAATCACAAGGCAGTAGCCTCATACTAATGCCATGCTGTTGTTGTAGAGCATATCTCACAGATCCCACTCCATGAACAGTTCATAATGATGCTGTCTGTATGGCATTGCTGCTTCTTGAAATGAAGGTGCCACACACCTGCCACCATGGCATATTCTGCCCAGAACCTGTCTTTTTACGTCATTGGGTTTTATTTTTTATTTTTTTATTTTTTATTTTTTTGTTTTTTCTCTGGTACCGGGAACCAAACTCATGACCTTGCGCTTGCCAGGCAGGCGCTTTTGCCGCTGAGCTAAATCCCCAGCCCCGTCATTGGGTTTTAGATTGAACCACCATGGTAAGAGTGATTAGTAGAGCATAGGTCATGTGCCTTTATCTTAGCTGCAAGGGAGTCTGAGAAGGTGAGTATATGGCCTTTTTTTTTTTGGTTTAAGTTTTTATAGCGTAAGGCGATCTTGCTTCTTTTTGGTTTTCGAGGGAGGGTCTCACTATGTAGTGCAGGCTGGCCCTGAACTCACAGCAATCCTTCTGCCTCAGTCTCCTGAGTGCTGGGATTACAGGTGTGTGCCACACCTGGCAGTCTTGATTCTTGAAGTAGAGGATTCCCCAAACATCATGGAAGTGGTCACCAAAAGAACAAAAACTGTCCACTGCACCACCAAGGGCAGTGACCTCCCTAAGCCTGTTTCCTCACTCATAAAGTAAGCCTGTTTCCTCACTCATAAAGTAGAGACAGTGATGGTTCCTACCAATGGGAGTTATAAAGGATCAAAGGAGCTCTTGGGTATAAAGGGCCTATCATATGCCTGGCAGGGTAGGAACTTCCTTGTACTTTATAATAAATATCATTACTGGTAATTGGAAGTTCATTCTCCTATGGTCCCAGAGCTCCCCACACCTTGACATCTCAGCGTCTCACGATTAACTGCAGGCTGTGGAAGTAGCCTCCCTTTGTCATATTTGAGCAAGTGGAGAAGGTTTCTAACTCACAGAGAGGTCTGCTGGCAGCATCTCACCTTGGCCCTCAGCCTTCAGAAATAACACAGGGGCCGGGGATATAGCTCAGTGGCATAAGTGCCTGCCTGGCAAGTACAAGGTCCTGAGTTCGACTCCTGGTACAAAACCCCCCCAAAAACCAAACAAACAAACAAACAAAAATAGTGTGCACAGAGACGCAGGGTATCCCACAGGGCCTAGTTAAGTTGTTGGGGAAAGGAGCTATTTAGAAGAGGTATTTGTTAGACGGGCGTGGTGGCACATGCTTGTAATCCCAGCACTCGGGAGGCTGAGGCAGGAGGATCATGGCAAGTTTGAGACCAGCCTGGGCTACAAAGTGAGCTCAAGGCCAGCCTGAACTGTATAGTAAGACTGTCTCAAAAGAAAAAAAGAAGAGGTATTTATTAGCTCTAAATTATAGTTGAAATCAATGCCACACACGTCTGATTTAAGCCTTTTATTTTTAAACATTTTTCTGTAAGTGTTTAATATCTTTCATTGATTCAGTGGCCAAATGAGGGAGCATCTGCTCAGTTAAGAAAGGCACCTGGTCAGAAACAGAATGCATAAGGGGCTGGGGACTTAGCTCAGAGGCACAGCACCTGCCTGGGCAAGCTCGAGGTCGTGAGTTCGATTCCCAGTAACAGGAAAAAAAACAAACCAAGAAACAAAATGCACAGCTGCGTTATAGAACCCCTGCCATAATCATCTCCTGCAGCACAGGGGCCTGTCTGCACACGATTAGCAGCACCTCAGCTGTCACATAAGAGCCCTGCCAGGGTGTTTGTGGAGTTGCCTTCTTTAGTGAAAAATGAGATACAAATACTCCATTATTTGCCTCCAGGAACAGTCCACTATGAGCAAAGAAGTCTAGAACATTCCAGACAATTTTAGAAAAAAGGATAAAAGCAGAAAATGTCTAGGGGAACGTATATGTTGGGAGGGTTGAGCCTTCAAAGAAACAAATTTGTCCTGGTTTCCACCCCTTTCCCCTTGGGCCTAAGCAGTAGGTGAGGCAGGAATCAAGCTCAGGATGGCTGAGAAATGGTCCCTTTGGCCCTGATCATAGAAGCCCAAAGGATGTCACCAGAGCAGCTTCACCCCCATACTTTCAGTTTGGAAGCCAGATTGCTGAGCTCCACACAAACCATGGACAAAGCTGTTTTTTTTTTTTTTTTTCTTTTTGTCTTTTTGAGACAGGGTCATGCTATGCAGTTCAGGCTGGCCCTGAGCTCATTTTGTAGCCCAGGCTGGTCTCGAACTTGCAATGATCCTCCTGCCTCAGCCTCCCGAGTGCTGGGATTACAGGAGTGCGCCACCACACCGGCCAAAGCTGTTTTTTGGTTCAGTTTACAAAGGAATTTGTGCTTTTTAAACCCAGGATGGGGCTGGGGATTTAGCTCAGCGGCAAAGCGCCTGCCTGGCAAGCACAAGGTTGTGAGTTTGGTTCCCGGTACAGGAGAAAAACCAAAAAACCAAAAAATAAAAAAAAATAAAAAATAAAGAGAGTTGTCTACACAGAAAAAAAATTGACAGGAAAAAGAATTAAAAACAAACAAACAAACAAAAACAAAACAAAACAAAAAAAAAAACAGGATGGCGGGGAAGAGTAATGTAAAGGGGAAACCTGGTTGTGTCCTGGTTTTGCAGCTTACCAGCTGTGGGTGTGACTCTGGGAAAGAACTTATTCTTTCTGATTTGAAAATTCTCCTCTGTGAGTGGGAAATAACACCTCCCAGGGCTATTGGAAAAATTAAATCCTATAAGATAACTGATGCAAAAATACCTTTCAGAGTGCATGGTACTTGGAGGAAATTTAAGCGTAGAAGGAAGAAAAGATGGAAGAGGAGGAGGAAGGGCGAATTTCCTAGTATTTCTCCAAAGCTATTCAAGGGAGTTTTGTTTCATTTAATTTTTTTCTTAGTAGTGGGGATTGAACCCAGGGTCTCTGCATAATGCCTGTTATTTACTAAGCATCTCCTGGGCACCAGGCACTGCATTCAAGCTGCTTGTGCAGCCCTTGACTCAGAACAACCCAGGGAGGCCAGTACTGCCCTTTCCACTTCGTGGTTATTAGGAAACCAAACATGGAAAGGTTGAGTCACTTTGCCAAGGCCACACACCAGAGAGCAGGGCTTGAGGGCAAGTCTTCTTAATTACAAAATGTTTCCCCTTATCTGGAGATTGTTCTCCAGCCTAGCTCTCTACAGAGAAATGGTCTGGGAATGTGCTGCTGCAGATATTGTCTAGAGTCTCTTCTTGGTGCCCAGAAAGAGCAGAGGTAAAGAGCTGCAATGTACAGTATTTTTTTTCTGCTAGTACCGGGAATCGAACTCAGGACCTTGCGCTTGCTAGGCAGGCGCTTGTGCCACTGAGTTATATCCTCAGCCTAAGAGCTGCAATGTAATCATCTCCAAATATGGGTCCTGGAAGGTAAAGGGTTAGCAAGACCGTAAGGGCCTGCCCAGCTACCAGGATTGGTCAAGGCCTCGGACAATGCAACAAGCTCTAGGTCACCCTGTGCCTTCTACTGATTCTTTACTAGCAGAAATCTCTTGGGTCCACTTTTCTTGTAACTTTTCCTAAAGGAAGGGAACTGTGTTGAGCAATCACTGGTTATCCCGGAGTGGAAGAGGTTACAAATTAACAAGCTGGCTTTCTGGTTAGTCCAAGTTAGCTCCCCTGCCCCCGATGATGACGGGGTGGAGGGTGGAGTAGTTTACTCTGCAAAGCTGTGGATCTGGCACTGAGTCTAAGACGAGCCCAGTGGCAGAGCCTGGGCAACACTCTTAGCAGCATCCCCTGACCCCCGACTCCCGACCAAAAGAGTCAGGGCTATATGTCTGTCCATCTGTCTGCAAGCGGGTCTGTCTGTCTAGCTCCAGCCTTTGTGAGGAGACAGCCCGACCGACTTGAGTGGATTCCCAGCAGAGCTCTTTCTCATCTGATGGTAAAATAACGTCCCACAGCTTTCTGACAGGGTGACAGCGGAGACGAGGACACAGCCAGGGTGAGCCAGGGCGGGGTAAGGTTAAGGAAGCAGCAGGGATTGTGTGAAAGATGCTCTGTCGGCCTGACCGGAAGGAACTCATAGTGAAGCTGCCAGAGAAGTGTGCTTCCGGTCTGCACTCTGGAGAAAGCTCTTTGGACAGGGGCACAGATGGCGGCGGGACAGGGGTCACCGAGTCTCCGAGTGGAGGTCAGCAGGGTTGAAGGTCACAGCTGCAGGCTGTTGGCTGCCGTTGCTGTTTGGGTCCACGGCAGCAGGAGGAGCAACTGGCTTGGGGCCCTTGGGCTCCAGCTCCCGCCGCATCCGCATTTTCCTGCAACGACACAGACACAGCGGGCTGAGTCTTCCCCCTTACACACCACGGGGACGGGCCCTGTGTGTCAAGGCGATGGATGCAGATCACCTTGAACTCACATCGCTTAATCGCCAGCCCCAGGATTGTTTGTGTGTGTGGGGTCTTTTTGAGGCAGGGTCTCGCTATGCAGTTCAGGCTGGCCTTGAGCTCACTTGGTAGCCCAGGCTGGTCTGGAACTCCCCATGATCCTCCTGCCTCAGCCTCCTGAGTGCTGGGATTACAGGCGTACGCCACCACATCCAGTTGTCAGCCCCAGGATTTTACCACGGGCAGGGACCTTGGACACCAACTAACCTGACCGTGCCTTTTTTGTTTAGCTTAGATTAGATACTTTTATGTGTTCCTATTAAGGACAGCGTCAGAGAAGTGGCTATTCTCAAGACACAATGAAAATATTACAGCACACATTTCCCGTTCAAAGCTTCAACGTGAGTTGAATTTTGTAGGATCATTGTTCATTGCTAGATTTACTGCTGGAAATATTTAACAACTGGGATGAGACTGTGCTTAAAACACGTCTGCTGCCTTCATCTCACAGGCCGTGAAATTCAGTCACTAACAACAGTCATGACGCTAGTGTCTCCATGATATTTCGCCTTATTGCCAATTCTTTTTAAAGGACTTCAAATTCTCAGAGAAGTTGCACAAATAGTACAGTTAATACCCCCAAATCCTTCACTGAGCAAGTCACCAAATTAACGGTTCTCTTGTTCTCACTCCCGCTTCATTCATGGCTTTGTTGA
>NW_004955452.1:4368277-4372939 GCF_000276665.1 Chinchilla lanigera | reverse complement strand
TTATAGGTGGGCCACCATACCTGATGCAGGTAGAGTTTTTAAAAAGTCCTACATACTCCTCAGAACAAGGGCATCTCCAGTATGTTCATACTGAGATCATCATATTTCTAGGCCCTTCCAATATTGTTGTTGTTGTTGTTTTCTTTTCTTTGAGACAGGGTCTCGCTGTGTAGCCCTGGCTGGCCTTGAACTCCGGGCAATCCCCCTGCCTCAGCTTCCTGAGCACTGGAATTATAGGTGTGTGTCATCACACCCAGCTCTTGCATTGTAAAGGTGACAGAACTGAGACAGAGATTAATTTACCAGGTTTTATTTTTTTGTTTTTTTATTTTTTTTTGTCTTTTTGAGACAAGGTCTCGCTGTGCAGTTCAGGCTGGCCTTGAGCTCAGTTTGTAGCCCAGGCTGGCCTTAAACTCACAATGATCCTCCTGCCACAGCCTCCTGAGGGCTGGGATTACAGCGTGCGCCACCACGCCCGGCTCAAATTTACCAGGTTTTAAAAGACCAAAGACAGAACTCAGCTGTCTCAAATGCAAGCCCAGCATCAGTGTAAGCAGCGAGAGGTGAGTGGGGGTCTTCACCCGGATTACAATTCGCAAAGGGGTTCAGTGCTCCAGCCACCATGCAGAGCAACGAAGATGGACATTCGGGTTTGATGCCATTTCCCAGATTGAGAAAGACCCAAACAGTAATGCCCTGAAGATTTTTTTTTTTTTGTCTTTTTTGAGACAGGGTCTCGCTCTGCGGTTCAGGCAGCCTTGAGCTCACTTTGTAGCCCAGGCTGGTTTTGAACTCACAACAATCCTCCTGCCTCAGCCTCCCTGAGTGCGGAGATTACAGGTGTGTGCTACCACACCTGGCTAAGATTTTTCAATCATGTTCAATATTATTGTTATTATTATTACTGCATTTTCTTTGAAACCACATAGACTGGGCTTGAATCCCAGCTCTGCTGCTTAGGGCTGAGCAGCCCTCGGGCATGAGCCTTAAACTTCCTGTGGCTGTTTCCAAATGAACAGATGAGACAGTCCAAAGCCCAGGTGCCCGTACCTGTTGTACACCTTCAGCAGGATCAGAACCACGGTGAAGATGATGATGATGACCACAACAATGGCGGCGATGATGGCTCCAGCACCTACAGAGGAGAGAGCCCCGGGAGGGCGGGTGCGCAGGCTGACTGCAGGGAGGGGCCCACTATGGCACTTGATGTCCCCACTGAGTCAAGGGAAGGAGCCGACACTCGCTGACGACCAAGCCAGTGGCACCTCTCCAGTGCATGCGCCTCTAACCCAGATGGACCGGAAGGACCACAACCCCAGCACGTCATCTGTCAAACTCCATCCTAGGCCGAGTTCTATTCCTATCAGTCCCATTACAGCTTCTACCTTCTTGTGTAAAACAAACAAGCAAATGGCTGCCCTGCTTTTGTTTGTTGTAAGACAGAGTCTCAGTTGATATTCCAGGCTGGCCTTGAACTCCTAGCAATCCTTCTGCCTCAGCCTCCTGAGTGCTGGGATGACACCTGTCATTCACCATGACCGGCCTTCCTGCTTTTGATAATGCAAAAGTTACATTGCATATGAAACGTTTATTAATATTTGTAGAATAATTTATTAATCCTATGTCTGAAAAGTCCATCCTGAGAAAATATTCCTAAATGTGGAAAAACAGGCACTTGGTAAAAATGTAACCATCTTCCACACTGTTTTATAATAAACTCATAAACATCTTTCCATGTAATTACTTTTTTTTCCATGACTGTTGGTTTTTCTTCCTTGTTTTTGTAGTCCGGGGGACTGAACCTAAGGCCTTGTGCACATTAAACACGTACAGATGTTCCTCACTTAACAACATACTTGTTTAATGACTGCTCAGACTTACAATCAAGGGGAGCTGTTCAGACTTCTGACTTGTATGTGTTGGGGGGATATAGTACACCTTGTTTATAAGTACTGTAATTTTTTCTGATTTTACTGTAGAGTAAATTTTTCAGTAATTTTTTCTGATTGTACTGTAGAGTGCAGTATTGTAGTTTACAGTACGGCATGTAAGAGTAATGCAAATAAACTTGATGTGGTGGCACATGTGTAATCTTAGCACTTGGGAGGCTGAGGCAGGAGGATTGCTGTGAGTTTGAGGCCAGCCTGGGCTACATAGTGAGTTCTGCTTCCTGGCATGAGGGCTGGTTACACCAATGTATGCACATAGTGACAATTTATCCACTTTATGATTTGGGTATTTGTGTGAATGTATATAAGCCTTTCTAAAATGACTTTATTTGCTAAGTCTGGTACCCTAGCCAGGAGGGTACATGGCCTAGTGAAGAACCACTACTTTTGGTTAAGTTTCCCTCCCGGCTGAACGTCACTGTGTGCCCCCCACAAAACCCCCGGGGCATCCCCTTGGGACTGTCTAGAGATGCACACAGCAGGCCTTGGGGGTCCAGCTGCTCAGCCGGCGAGAAGTAGGACAACTGGGCAGGCCTGTTCCGAGAGCTGCCCTGCTGGGTCTCCAGGGAAGGTCAATGGTCTCCTGCTCTTAATCTGGCCACCGGCAGGTGCCACAGCCTGGGGCTGTCTGTCATGGATGTGGGGGAGCTGCCCCTGCACGAGGGGAAGCCTGTGTCATTCGTATACACAGAGCCAAGGGAAACGGCAGAAAGGGACTCAAACATCTCTCTATAGAATCAGTTTTTCTCTTCCTTTCTTTCTTTCTTTCTTTCTTTCTTTCTTTCTTTCTTTCTTTCTTTCTTTCTTTCTTTCTTTCTTTCTTTCTTTCTTTCTTTCTTTTTTCATTTGTCTTTTTGAGACAGGGTCTCACCATGCAGTTCAGGCTGGCCTTGAGCTCACTTTGTAGCCCAGGCTGGCCTCAAACTCACAATGATCCTCCTGCCTCAGCCTCCCAAGTGCTGGGATTACAGGCATGCACCACCATGCCTGGCTGAACATTTTAAAAGAGATTCAAATTCCTATTGCCCTCTATGACCCCATAATGAAAACAAGAGTAGTAGCAGGAATTCTAATGATGGTGCCAGTTAGGTACTGAGTATGCACTGGAAGCTACGGGGTTATTCTATGACCTTTTACACAAGTGAGTGATCTCTTCGAGTTCTCATAAGCATTTTATGTGGCAGCTTCATGAATATCCCCATCTTATAGATGAGGAAACTGAGGCCTAGAGCACAGAAATCATGCGTTCAGGGACATACAATTGGCAAGTGGTGGAACTGGGTCAGCACAGAGAGCCAGCACCTATCTCAGGGCCCACACTCTTGACCTCTGCACCCCAAGCGGACCCTGACTCTTGTCCTGCCAACCCTCCCCTGCCTTCAAGCCAGATCGAACTTACTCTTATAGAGGAAGTCTTCCTCCCTCGTCACATTCAGAGAGAAGAAGGTGGAATCCTGCAAAGTGGTGGGAGCGGTCATCTTGACCCTGGAGAGAGTGAAAAAGAAATTTCGCTTAAAACCAGAGTGAGCCTTATTGTTCCTGTCCGGTGTCTCTTTCGGTCTGTCTGGATGACTGGAATAGTCACACATGCAGTCCTTCCTCACAGCAGAGGCCCATTACTAAATACGAGAGCTGGGGGCAGACTACAAATAATTCTCAAGACTTCCAAGAAACTTCGTTTTCCAAATCCCTTCAACAATACAGTGGACCCCTGAAATTCACGGGGGTTACGCTCCTAGAGCACCTGCCAATTGTGAAAAACAGCGAATTTCAGATACGGTCAGAAAAATGCCTATAAGTGCCTATTTTTTTTTTTTTTGGTTTTTCTCTCGTACCGGGAACCGAACTCATGACCTTGCGCTTGCCAGGCAGGCGCTTTGCCACTGAGATAAATCCTCAGCCCCTAGTGCCTATTTTTATAGCTTAAACCCTAAATATGCTATGTCTCCATAGTTATGTAATTTAATTTAATAAAATACCATATTAATAAAGCCTTAGAAGGTGCAGAGTGATTTGGCGGCATCTTAGGGATCTTAGCACTTTAAGAACAGAAGCGAAGGGGATATAGCTCAGTGGCATAAGCGCCTGCCTGGCAAGCCCAAGGTCCGCAGTTCGATTCCCAGTACAAAAAAAAAACAAAAGCGAGAACACTGGAGATAGCGACGCGTGGGGGCAGCAACCTCTTATGATGCGTGAATGCTGGTGCATCTGCCAGAGGTGGGTTACAGGGCAGCAGCCAATCAGCAGCAAGAAGAACTGAACAATGTTCTCAGATTGGCTACTTGCAACCCCCCCCACACAAAAAATGCGGAGGGTATTTGTGGTTTCCATGAAATTGTTGGGGTTTCCACGAACACATAGTTAGGTTCTAAAGAAAAATCCGCCGAAGACTGAGGCGGCTAACTCTGAACAGTGACTTCTCAGCGGTGTACTGTATTCATCCAGTTCCTCCCGTGTCTCACACAAACTGTCTAATTTGATCTAGAAACCATGTGACTTAAGTTACCACTGCTATTTTGCTGATAAAACTGAAGTCCCCAAGACTCCATGGAGCCCTAAGTTTACCCAGCAGAACTTTACCCAGGTTGTCTACCACCCATGCTAGGGTCCTTTTTTCACCCTGAAACAATGCCTGAAAAGGTATTTCTAGTTTTTTTTTTTTTTTTTTTTTTTTTAGACAGGAAGATTTCTTTGGAAAAACCTCACACATAAG